>NC_034174.2:74977563-75138512 GCF_002021735.2 Oncorhynchus kisutch | reverse complement strand
AATATAAAGAGAGATAGAGACAGAGAGAGAGAGACAGAGATGTAGAGAGAGAGAGAGGGTGTTAAGGAGACAGAGAAACCTTACAGAATGGTTATTGTGCTCTAGATCTAGCACCTCTTGGGAGTGGAAGTAGCCTATAGCCTGTGATGCTAACACTCTGTGACATCACTGTCAACTCTCTCTTTAGAATCATATTTGGGTCAGCAGGTAGTCTAGTGGCTAGAATGTCGGACCAATAACCGAAAGGTTGCTGGATCGAATCCCTGAGCTGACAATGTAAACATTTGTCGTTCTGCCCCTGAACAAGGCAGTTAACCCACTGTTCCAAGGCCGTCATTGTAAATAATCATTTGTCCTGACTTGCCTAGTTAAATAAAGATGACAAATATTTGTATCTTCTTACGAGATGTATTTTCACTCTCTATTTTTGCCTTGATTGTCCACTCCCTCTCCCTCTCTTTCTTTCACTCCCTCTCCCTCTCTTTTCCTTCACTCCCTCTCCCGTCTCTTTCCTTCACTCCCGCTTCCCTCTCTTTCCCTTCACTCCCTCTCCCTCTCTTTCCTTCACTCCCTCTCCCTCTCTTTCCTTCACTCCCTCTCCCTCGTTTCCTTCACTCCCCTCTCCCTCTCTTTCCTTCACTCCCTCCCCCTCTCTTTCTTTCACTCCCTCTCTTTCCTTCACTCCCTCTCCCTCTCTTTCCTTCACTCCCTCTCCCTCTCTTTCTTTCACTCCCTCTCTTTCCTTCACTCCCTCTCCCTCTCTTTCCTTCACTCCCTCCCCCCTCTCTTTCTTTCACTCCCTCTCTTTCCTTTCACTCCCTCTCCCTCTCTTTCCTTCACTCCCTCTCCCTCTCTTTCTTTCACTCCCTCTCTTTCCTTCACTCCCTCTCCCTCTCTTTCACTCCCCCCTCCCTCTCTTTCTTTCACTCCCTCTCCCTCTCTTTCCTTCACTCCCTCTCCCTCTCTTTCTTTCACTCCCTCTCCCTCTCTTTTCACTCCCCCTCCCTCCCCTCTCTTTCTTTCACTCCCTCTCCCTCTCTTTCACTCCCTCTCCCTCTCTTTCCTTCACTCCCTCTCCCTCCCTCTCTTTCTTTCACTCCCTCTCCCTCTCTTTCCTTCACTCCCTCTCCCTCTCTTTCCTTCACTCCCCTCTCCCTCTCTTTCCTTCACTCCCCCTCCCTCTCTTTCACTCCCCCTCCCTCTCTTTCTTTCACTCCCTCTCCCTCTCTTTCACTCCCCCTCCCTCTCTTTCTTTCACTTCCTCTCCCTCTCTTTCTTTCACTCCCTCTCCCTCTCTTTCTTTCACTCCATCTCCCTCTCTTTCTTTCACTCCCTCTCCCTCTCTTTCTTTCACTCCATCTCCCTCTCTTTCTTTCACTCCCTCTCCCTCTCTTTCACTCCCCCTCCCTCTCTTTCTTTCACTCCCTCTCCCTCTCTTTCTTTCACTCCCTCTCCCTCTCTTTCCTTCACTCCCTCTCCCTCTCTTTCTTTCACTCCCTCTCCCTCTCTTTCACTCCCTCTCCCTCTCTTTCCTTCACTCCCTCTCCCTCTCTTTCTTTCACTCCCTCTCCCTCTCTTTCACTCCCCCTCCCTCTCTTTCTTTCACTCCCTCTCCCTCTCTTTCCTTCACTCCCTCTCTCTCTCTTTCTTTCACTCCCTCTACCTCTCTTTCACCCCCCCTCCCTCTCTTTCTTTCACTCCCTCTCCCTCTCTTTCCTTCACTCGCTCTCCCTCTCTTTCACTCCCTAGTTTTTGGGGTCTGTAAATAGTTTTGAGGGTCTCTACTCTCTAGGCTCCACAACAGCCTCACTCCTCAAAGGCCAAGGAAGAAAAACCAGGAGACAAGAGTAGGGTTGTTACGGTGGTCATACTACCACCATACACCACAGTCATGAGTTATGACCGCAGCAAAATGCCATGTGACCATTGAGTCATGCTAATCTCTTATGCACTCTGGATATGCGTTGGTAGTACCCAACTCGCTAACTACCATCAGGTCCTAACGGCCTGGTACTCAGGGCTCTGTTGTCCCTCTAACTGCTCTGATGTCAATGCAAATGCAATGGAAAATCACATCAAACACTCATCATCAAAACAGTATTGTATTTTTAAAAGTCCAAAAGCCTAAGATGTTGTTTCAAAGCCAAACACAATGAAATGGACAGCGCTTTCTAAGGGGATGATTAGTACAAAACAACCATAAGCATATTAGAGCTGATGAATACACACCTATTAGAGCTGATGAATACACACCTATTAGAGCTGATGAATACACACCTATTAGAGCTGATGAATACACACCTATTAGAGCTGATGAATACACACCTATTAGAGCTGATGAATACACACCTATTAGAGCTGATGAATACACACCTATTAGAGCTGATGAATACACACTTATTAGAGCTGATGAATACACACCTATTAGAGCTGATGAATACACACCTATTAGAGCTGATGAATACACACCTATTAGAGCTGATGAATACACACCTATTAAAGCTGATGAATACACACCTATTAGAGCTGATGAATACACACATATTAGAGCTGATGAATACACACATATTAGAGCTGATGAATACACACATATTAGAGCTGATGAATACACACCTATTAGAGCTGATGAATACACACCTATTAGAGCTGATGAATACACACCTATTAGAGCTGATGAATACACACCTATTAGAGCTGATGAATACACACCTATTAGAGCTGATGAATACACACCTATTAGAGCTGATGAATACACACCCATTAGAGCTGATGAATACACACCTATTAGAGCTGATGAATACACACCTATTAGAGCTGATGAATACACACATATTAGAGCTGATGAATACACACCTATTAGAGCTGATGAATACATACATATTAGAGCTGATGAATACACACCTATTAGAGCTGATGAATACACACCTATTAGAGCTGATGAATACACACATATTAGAGCTGATGAATACACACATATTAGAGCTGATGAATACATACATATTAGAGCTGATGAATACACACCTATTAGAGCTGATGAATACACACCTATTAGAGCTGATGAATACACACCTATTAGAGCTGATGAATACACACCTATTAGAGCTGATGAATACACACCTATTAGAGCTGATGAATACACACCTATTAGAGCTGATGAATACACACATATTAGAGCTGATGAATACATACATATTAGAGCTGATGAATACACACCTATGAGTCCAAGCCTGAAAGAATAAAACTGAGTTAAAATAATGACTGTACTGTTTTTACAATACATAACCTACCGCATATTACGCACAGCAGACAAACATAAGATAAGTGATTTCAGATGTATTTGGTACATAATTGGTCTAGCCTGTACTCCACAATAAACATGTATTATTACGTAATATGATTATTATGGACTGTATTATGATGCATACTGGACAGACGGGTTACTGTATGCTCCAAATGTTCTATCCATGAGTCTGGGAGATAATATAGAGGCCTAGGCGATGCTGTTGGTTCATTGATTGTGCAGGGTGGCTTACAGAGTTAGCCTACAATTATAGATCATTTTGTATTTGATTTTGAATAGTCTAGTAATAGGGATTTAAAAAAATATTTTCATAATTAATAGGCTGACACATTACCTTTAGCTACAGAACATCTCACCGCTGTGCATTTCCATCTCCTCCTCTCTTTCCTTCATTCCATTCCCGAGGGGGCAGTGAGAGAGGCTGGCAACAGTTTAATCAAATATGTTACTATCGATGTTCCCAAACAGATTTCACTTGGTAGCTGCAGGAGCTGGGTTGGAGAACCCATGACATACAGAGCTGGGTTGGAGAGCCCATGACATACAGAGCTGGGTTGGAGAGCCCATGACATACAGAGCTGGGTTGGAGAGCCCATGACATACAGAGCTGGGTTGGAGAGCCCATGACATACAGAGCTGGGTTGGAGAGCCCATGACATACAGAGCTGGGTTGGAGAACCCATGACATACAGAGCTGGGTTGGAGAGCCCATGGCATACAGAACTGGGTTGGAGAACCCATGACATACATACAGCGAGAGGCGGCATGTTCATCAAACAGTGGTTGGTGTGTGGAGTGAAATAACAGGAGTAGCCGACCCCGCATGATGAAAAGGGAACTGGTGGGAAAGCAGCCTCCATTCGCTGTTCCAGTGCATGCGGATGACACGTCTTATTCCCCCTGAACCTGTTCCTGACCCATTGATAATGGGCCATTCTAAATGTAAAATGATTTGACATAATATTAAAGACAAGATTAAATAGGATATAGTCTGATGAGTGAGAATATGAATACTTGATGAGAGAACAGCGGGTGCAGCCTGAGGCAAGAAACAGAGCGCTAGTTCCTTTTGCAACTTTCTCAAATCATCAAATCAAATCAAATTGTATTAGTCACATGCGCCGAATACAACAGGTGTGGACCCTACAGTGAAATGCTTACTTACGAGCCCCTAACCGATACTGCAGTTTCAAAAAATATAAGTAGTTAAAGAGGTGCACTAAAAAATAACAATACAGTTGAGTCGGAAGTTTACATACACCTTCGCCAAATACATTTAAACTCAGTTTTTCACCATTCCTGACATTTAATCCTAGTAAAAATTCCCTGTCTTAGGTCAGTTAGGATCACCACTTTATTTTAAGAATGTGAAATGTCAGAATAGTAGTAGAGAGAATAATCTTTTATTTCTTTCATCACATTCCCAGTGGGTCAGAAGTTTACATACACTCAATTAGTATTTGGTAGCATTGCCTTTAAATTGTTTAACTTGGGTCAAATGTTTCGGGTAGCCTTCCACAAGCTTCCCACAATAAGTTGGGTGAATTTTGGCCCATTCCTCCTGACAGAGCTGGTGTAACTGAGTCGGGTTTGTAGGCCTCCTTGCTCTCACACGCTTTTTCAGTTCTGCCCACAAATTTTCTATGTGACTTGAGGTCAGGGCTTTGTGATGGCTACTCCAATACCTTGACTTTGTTGTCCTCAAGACATTATGCCACAACTTTGGAAGTATGCTTGGGGTCATTGTCCATTTGGAAGACTCATTTGCGGCCAAGCTTTAACTTCCTGACTGTTGTCTTGGGATGTTTCTTCAATATATCCACGTAATATTCCTCCTCATGATGCCATCTATTTTGTGAAGTGCACCAGTCCCTCCTGCAGCAAAGCACCCCCACAACATGATGCTGCCACCCCTGTGCTTCACAGTTGGGATGGTGTTCTTCAGCTTGCGATCATCCCTTTTTACTCCAAACATAACGATAGTTATTATGGCCAAACAGTTCTAATTTTGTTTCATCAGACCAGAGGATATTTCTCCAAAAAGTACGATCGCTGTCCCCATGTGCAGTTGAAAACCGTAGTCTGGCTTTTTTATGGTGGTTTTGTAGCAGTGGCACCAAAGTAAGTTCATCTCTAGGAGACAGAACTCGTCTCCTTCCTGAGCGGTATGACGGTCTGCGTGGTCCCATGGTGTTTATACTTGCGTACTATTGTTTGTACAGATGAACGTGGTACCTTCAGGCGTTTGGAAATTGCTCCCAAGGATGAACCAGACTTGTGGAGGTCTACAAAAAAACTAATCTGAGTTCTTGGCTGATTTATTTTGATTTTCCCATGATGTCAAGCAAAGAGACACTGAGTTTGAAGAATGGCCTTGAAATGCATCCACAGGTACAACTCCAATTGACTCAAATGATGTCAATTAGCCTATCAGAAGCTTCTAAAGCCATGACATCATTTTTTCCAAGCTGTTTAAAAGCACAGTTAACTTAGTGTATGTAAACTTCTGACCCACTGGAATTGTAATACAGTGAAATAATCTGTCTGTAAACAATTGTTGGAAAAATGACTTGTGTTATGCACAAAGTAGATGTCCTAACCGACTTGACAAAACTATAGTTTGTTAAAACAAGAAATTTGTGGAGTGGTCAAAAACGAGTTTTAATGACTCCAACCTAAGTGTATGTAAACTTCTGACTTCAACTGTATTTACAGGGGAGTCAATGTGCGGGGACACCAGTTAGTTGAGGTAATATGTACACGTAGGTAGAGTTAACTAACCTATAGTTAGTTGAGGTAATATGTACACGTAGGTAGAGTTAACTAACCTATAGTTAGTTGAGGTAATATGTACACGTAGGTAGAGTTAACTAACCTATAGTTGCATCATGCAGCCTACATATGTTTTGATTTCTAAGACATTCTAAAATTTGTATCATTCACAACTAAAGGTGCCAAATAACTCTAAATGTAGCATTTAGGGCCTGTTTCGAATGATCACTTTTACGTTCAACATAGTCACTTTATATGTGCACTCTCTCCAGAATGGGAAAAATATCCTTTCTATTTATTCTGCTAAGTTCAATTATATTCTTCTTACTATAAAATCATATAATATCAAATAATAGCATGGGACTTATAAGCATATCTTGTCGGCTAAATGAACAAGTCTACAGCCGATGGCATGGCACATAGCCTGGTAATTTCATAATGTTTCTTTAGACCTGCCTAAAATAAATCATGGATTTACTGTGATGGTGTCTATTAAATAGATTTATTAGACTTTTTGTAAATGTAGATCTTCCAAAGGCGTGTCTCAGCGGTTTGTATGTGTGGAGGCCTGGAGATGCTAAACGTGTTGATGTTAATTAACGGTCAATTAACATGAGACCGTCAGTCTTTTACATGACAATAACCGGCTGACAAAAAGTCATGATTGCCACAGCCCAGCAAGATCAAGGGAGGGAGAGAAAGGACGAGGGAGAGAGAAAGTATGAGGGAGAGAGAAAGGACGAGAGAGAATAAATGTGGGGAGAGAAAGAAGTGGAGAGGTGGGTGAGGAGAGAGGAGGGAGGAGGGAGGAAAGAGGGAGGAGATGCGGAATTCCGTCTGTGTTTGTTTTGGAAGTGAACACACAGACGCACTGCTCTGTGGAGGATAAAGGAAAGAGGGATGTTTTCTTTTCTTTTTAGAAAAGTGGGATGGAGAGAGGGATGTGTGGGTTGGGGGTCGGGGTGGCCAGGGGCCCTCATAGATGGATGGAGTCACACAGGTGGTGTTATCCATACTGGGGGAAACTGTGTGTGTGCATCGTGCCTGTGTGTCGTGTGTGTGTGTGTCATGTGTGTCATGTGTGTGTGTCGTGTGTGTGTGTGTGTGTGTGTGTGTGTGTGTGTGTGTGTGTGTGTGTGTGTGTGTGTGTGTGTGTGTGTGTGTGTGTGTGTGTGTGTGTGTGTGTGTGTGTGTGTGTGTTTGTGTGTGTGTGTGTGTGTGTGTGTGTGTTTACCTGTGTGCATGTGTTTGTTCGTTCATGCATGAGTGTTTGGTAATATGTGTGTCTAGAATCCATGCATACATATGTGTGTATACAGTATATCTACAGCATGTGTGTGTGCGTGATTCCCCGGCCCATCCAGACCTGAAGAGAGAGAGAGAGAGAGAGAGAGAGAGAGAGAGAGAGAGAGAGAGAGAGAGAGAGAGAGAGAGAGAGAGAGGAGGTGAATAAGACATTCCTGGGGGGAGCAGAGAGAGGCAGTCGTTAGTGGTTAGAGTCTAACAGGAGAAAAATGCCTGGTCTGAGCCCAGCCAGACTAGAGCCAGAGTACACACACACAGCCAGACTAGAGCCAGAGTACACACACACAGCCAGACTAGAGCCAGAGTACACACACACAGCCAGACTAGAGCCAGAGTACACACACACAGCCAGACTAGAGCTAGAGTACACACACACAGCCAGACTAGAGCCAGAGTACACACACAGCCAGACTAGAGCCAGAGTACACACACAGCCAGACTAGAGCTAGAGTACACACACACAGCCAGACTAGAGCTAGAGTACACACACACAGCCAGACTAGAGCCAGAGTACACACACCCAGCCAGACTAGAGCTAGAGTACACACACACAGCCAGACTAGAGCCAGAGTACACACACACAGCCAGACTAGAGCTAGAGTACACACACACAGCCAGACTAGAGCTAGAGTTAGAGGGAGGCCAGCTTTCCCCACTCTAACTGTGTGTGTGTGTGTGTGTCATGTGTGTCATGTGTGTGTGGGTGTGTGTGTGTGTGTGTGTGTGTGTGTGTGTGTGTGTGTGTGTGTGTGTGTGTGTGTGTGTGTGTGTGTGTGTGTGTGCGTGCGTGCGTGCGTGCGTGTGTGCGTGCGTGCGTGCGTGCGTGTGTGTGTGTGTGCGTGCGTGCGTGCATGTGCTGCTATGGGGAGCAGAGTAGTGGGGAAGGTTTTCATAACTAGCTAGAGTTAAACCCGTTGAACTCTCATGTACAAACAGGGAAGGTCAAAGACAACACAGGGCTTTTACCAGCATGGTGCAGCTCCAAGGGGTCCTTTTGCTATATCACACACACGGTTCCCCCCAGGACTTTGCTATATCACACACTGTTCCCCCAGGACTTTGCTATATCACACACTGTTCCCCAGGACTTTGCTATATCACACACACGGTTCCCCCCAGGACTTTGCTATATCACACACACGGTTCCCCCCAGGACTTTGCTATATCACACACTGTTCCCCCAGGACTTTGCTATACCACACACTGTTACCCCCAGGACTTTGCTATACCACACACTGTTACCTCCAGGACTTTGCTATACCACACACTGTTCCCCACAGGACTTTGCTATATCACACACACTGTTACCCCCAGGACTTTGCTATACCACACACTGTTCCCCCAGGACTTTGCTATACCACACACTGTTACCCCCAGGACTTTGCTATACCACACACTGTTCCCCACAGGACTTTGCTATATCACACACACTGTTACCCCCAGGACTTTGCTATACCACACACTGTTCCCCCAGGACTTTGCTATATCACACACGGTCCCCCCAGGACTTTGCTATATCACACACTGTTCCCCCCAGGACTTTGCTATATCACACACGGTTCCCCCAGGACTTTGCTATATCACACACTATTCCCCCCAGGACTTTGCTATATCACACACACGGTTCCCCCCAGGACTTTGCTATATCACACACACGGTTCCCCCAGGACTTTGCTATATCACACACTGTTCCCCCCAGGACTTTGCTATATCACACACACGGTTCCCCCCAGGACTTTGCTATATCACACACGGTTCCCCCAGGACTTTGCTATATCACACATGGTTCCCCCCAGGACTTTGCTATATCACACACTGTTCCCCACAGGACTTTTCTACATCACACACACAGTTCCCCCCCAGGACTTTGCTATACCACACACTGTTCCCCCCAGGACTTTGCTATACCACACACTGTTCCCCCCAGGACTTTGCTATAGCTTGTATAGGAGTATATATAGTTGGCAAGGGGTTGCTACGTACGTACACATGTTCATGTGCTCTAACACGTACCCTCACACACATTGTTGTTTCTAAGCTGTAGACTTGGGCGGTATACTGTATATCCTGTATATCCTGTATATCCTGTATATCCTGTATATACTATATATCCTGTATATCCTGTATATCCTGTATATCCTGTATATCCTGTATATCCTGTATACCGGGGTAGTTTGACATGTTTAATACCGGGTCCCTAAAGTTTGGCAGTGCGTGCTACGCCACTGCTTACAAATATAAGTTCATTATGTAAGATGTGCTAAATACATGATGTCCAGCTCAGGCTCCAGCTATTCATTGGGTTTGCTAACTTGCTAGCTAAGTGTCCAGCTTGCAAGACCAAGCTTCTTGGTTACAGCAAAGACAACTAATCCCCTCGTGGATCAGTATTATTTGTATTTTTTCACATTTGGAAAGAAATAGCACCCTTTGTGTGCACTGCCGGTAATACCTTATACCCCAGTATGGTACAGGAAAGGTATGAAGGTATGAAAATCTGTATACCGCTTGACTCTACAAAGCACATTCATGAGTGTACTCATGGTACTTTCACACTTCACACACGTTACACACGTTACACACGTTACACACATTACACACACACACACACACACGATGAGTCTTCCTTTCTGTTATATGTTCTCATCATGGCTGTGCTGTCCTCTCATCACCCAGTTAGTCAGTCTGGTGAGGTCCAGTAGTCAGTCTGGTGAGGTCCAGTAGAGTCAGTCTGGTGAGGTCCAGTAGTCAGTCTGGTGAGGTCCAGTAGAGTCAGTCTGGTGAGGTCCAGTAGAGTCAGTCTGGTGAGGTCCAGTAATCAGTCTGGTGAGGTCCAGTAGAGTCAGTCTGGTGAGGTCCAGTAATCAGTCTGGTGAGGTCCAGTAGAGTCAGTCTGGTGAGGTCCAGTTAGTCAGTCTGGTGAGGTCCAGTTAGTCAGTCTGGTGAGGTCCAGTAGAGTCAGTCTGGTGAGGTCCAGTAGAGTCAGTCTGGTGAGGTCCAGTAGTCAGTCTGGTGAGGTCCAGTAGAGTCAGTCTGGTGAGGTCCAGTAATCAGTCTGGTGAGGTCCAGTAATCAGTCTGGGGAGGTCCAGTAGTCAGTCTGGTGAGGTCCAGTAGAGTCAGTCTGGTGAGGTCCAGTAGAGTCAGTCTGGTGAGGTCCAGTGGAGTCAGTCGGGTGAGGTCCAGTGGAGTCAGTCTGGTGAGGTCCAGTAGAGTCAGTCTGGTGAGGTCCAGTAGTCAGTCTGGTGAGGTCCAGTAATCAGTATGGTGAGGTCCAGTAGTCAGTCTGGTGAGGTCCAGTAATCAGTCTGGTGAGGTCCAGTAATCAGTATGGTGAGGTCCAGTAGTCAGTCTGGTGAGGTCCAGTAGAGTCAGTCTGGTGAGGTCCAGTAATCAGTCTGGTGAGGTCCAGTAATCAGTCTGGTGAGGTCCAGTAATCAGTCTGGGGAGGTCCAGTAGTCAGTCTGGTGAGGTCCAGTAGAGTCAGTCTGATGAGGTCCAGTAGAGTCAGTCTGGTGAGGTCCAGTGGAGTCAGTCTGGTGAGGTCCAGTGGAGTCAGTCTGGTGAGGTCCAGTAGAGTCAGTCTGGTGAGGTCCAGTAGAGTCAGTCTGGTGAGGTCCAGTAGTCAGTCTGGTGAGGTCCAGTAATCAGTATGGTGAGGTCCAGTAGTCAGTCTGGTGAGGTCCAGTAATCAGTCTGGTGAGGTCCAGTAATCAGTATGGTGAGGTCCAGTAGTCAGTCTGGTGAGGTCCAGTAGAGTCAGTCTGGTGAGGTCCAGTAATCAGTCTGGTGAGGTCCAGTAGAGTCAGTCTGGTGAGGTCCAGTAGAGTCAGTCTGGTGAGGTCCAGTAATCAGTCTGGTGAGGTCCAGTAATCAGTCTGGTGAGGTCCAGTAGAGTCAGTCTGGTGAGGTCCAGTAATCAGTCTGGTGAGGTCCAGTAGAGTCAGTCTGGTGAGGTCCAGTAATCAGTCTGGTGAGGTCCAGTAGAGTCAGTCTGGTGAGGTCCAGTAATCAGTCTGGTGAGGTCCAGTAGAGTCAGTCTGGTGAGGTCCAGTAATCAGTCTGGTGAGGTCCAGTAGAGTCAGTCTGGTGAGGTCCAGTAGTCAGTCTGGTGAGGTCCAGTAGAGTCAGTCTGGTGAGGTCCAGTAGAGTCAGTCTGGTGAGGTCCAGTAGAGTCAGTCTGGTGAGGTCCAGTAGAGTCAGTCTGGTAAGGTCCAGTAGAGTCAGTCTGGTGAGGTCCAGTAGAGTCAGTCTGGTGAGGTCCAGTAGAGTCAGTCTGGTGAGGTCCAGTCCAGAGAGCTTTCTCCTTTCTGTGATCGCTGCTGGATTGTATTATGATATTATTTTCCCACTGTCACTTTCTCTGTGTGTGTGCGGTGGTGGTGGTGGGGGGTGGGTCTGTTACAGTCCCGTTGCATCATTGCTTCTTAAGGGCCGCTTTGTCTCCAAGAAGCCTGGAACTAGGCCCTCTCTTTTCCTGCTGTGGTGATGTTGGGTGTATCTGCGTATTGTATCTAGTTCCCCTCAGACTTCTTTTGCACTGTTTGTGTGAGTGTGTGTGTGTGAGTGTGTGTGTGTGTGTGTGTGTGTGTGTGTGTGTGTGTGTGTGTGTGTGTGTGTGTGTGTGTGTGTGTGTGTGTGTGTGTGTGTGTGTGTGTGTGTGTGTGTGTGTGTGTGTGTGTGTGTGTGTGTGTGTGTGTGTGTGTGTGTGCGCGCGTGCGTGTGTTTGTGCGTGTGTTTGTGTGTGGTCAAACTAAGGGCCAGTCATCTTTATTATTGGCCCACAATAGACCAGATGTAAGATTCCTGAAACCTCTGTGTGGGCATAACACACACTTATCAGTACGTTGACAAGGACTCCCACTGGACACAGACGTCCATTCAACGTCTATTCCACGTTGGTTCAACGTAATTTCATTGAAATGACATGGAAACAACTTTGATTCAAGTAGTGGGTGCCCAGTAGGCTGGTTGTCCAATCAAACACGTTCCCAGTGTTTCACTCTGACCTTTAGGGCTAATCTCATTATCTCCTTCTGGTTAGTGTTAAAAAAGCCAACTCTCTGTACACTTTAACTGGATTTAGGCTCCAAACTCTATCACTCCAAATGTCTCATATAGGCCTACCACTAAACTCACTGCAATCTAATCAAATGTTCTGGAACTAGGGCCTATACTATACAAGGCTTACTCAACATGTCTCATTTGAGAGACATTTTGGAAAGGCCATTGTTGAAAATAAGGGCAGGTTAGGTCGTGAATGGTCGTGAACGGTCAATCACCTTTAACAGAACACTATTGCGCACTATTCCGGTTGGCTGGATATGATCTAGTCTGTGACAGACCGTTCAGTCAAGTCACACATATGTAGCCTACATGTCATTTTTCACGATAAAGCAGCCTGTGGTGAGATGTTAAAGGAACGAATATGGGATGTTGGATACAATATCAAATGTGGCATTTAGGCTACACAGGCAAAATAATATGGTGTCCAGACATGTCAGACGGACAACATAACGGACCGTGACATCCAGTCTAGACCGACAACCAGTCACGAGCATCTTATGTCGGTGCCCTTTATCAGAGACAATTTCAACCAAATTTCCCACAGGAGCCGAATTTATCAAATCTACGTAGTCTATAAATATAGTAGTTTACATACATTATCACAGCGAAATTATTATAGGGGAATAAAGGACACGTATGCAAAGTAAGAATCTGTCATGGACTCCCATGGGAGAACATGGATGTCTGAGTGTCTGTGTGTGTTTACCTTTTATAAAAGCCTTGTCTCCACTGGACGCGAACGTATAGTAAGTATCCTTGTCGGCTGTCCTCGTTGGATGTCTCCTCTACTGTCACTTCTCAGTATCTTCTTGATGTGCACACATCCGTTTCAAACGGTTGATAGGCTACAGAAGGGTGTCTATTCAAGAGACAAGTTTAGTAGGCGCTTGTCGAACCTTTGTCGATAGAATATAATGTATATATAACAGACTGTACGGAAAATAAAGACATAAAAACCCACCCCAAAGGAGTCCGTTCGTTCTACTGCTATATTTCTTTACAAATAGGCCTAGCTTGTCGCAAAAATAATCATCTGTTTTTCTGCAAGTATGGAAATCCAGGACGCACTGAAAAAAACCAAGTCCAGCAGAAAAATAACTTTGCTTTACAGAGTCTCGAAAACAAACCGAGGCTCGTTGTCAATAACCACAACACTGTTAGGAAATAATGTCAACACTGACATTCGTCAAATAGCCTATGTTAGGATAAAATATAGCTTCAAGCTTACGCTCTTGGAAAGAAGGTGCATCGCTTAGTTACGACGCTAGTCAACTGCCTTCTCGGTAGGCGGTCATCCCCCCTAGTTGTCTTTTTAGAAGAGGGCGGAGGGTGTCATTGGTCTATGTGGGTGCGCAGCTAACCATCGAGATGGAGAGGAGGTGGTGGTCGCTGGCAGATTTGGGTCCTGTCTGTTTTCTCTTTCCTTCCTCCCTTCCACTGTTCGCTTCCAGCGGTTGTCTCTCACGATTTCTACTCCAATCGTTTGCTTGCCTCAGCTGAGCCGTGCGTGGCTCTCTGTCTTTCTATTCTCTCTCTTTCTTTCTCTTTTTTCCGGCTACACCCCTCAGCAGGAGACGTGACTGTGTGGTTCCAGCCTCCCCGTGGTCGTCTGCTGTGTACGTAGACAGACCAAGACCCAGTCCAGCCCCTATTCCCCCACGCAGCCACCACCACTCCTCTGTTCCGTAACAGACCCTAGCAGCCTACCTCTTCCAGCTCAGCGCATGCCTCCCTTGCCTTCTCGTTCCCGCCTATCACTTCCCGAACACGAAGGTTGTCCTCGGCTCATTTCCAACCTTTCCTTCAAGTCTCTCTCTTTCTCATGTTTCTCGCTCTCAATTCAATGGGCTTTATTGACTTGGGAAACATATGTTTACATTGCCAATGCAAGTGGAATAGATAATAAACACAAGTGAAATAAACTATCAGAAAACATTACACTCACAAAAGCCTCTCTCTATCTGAAGAAAGAAAACAACACTCGAGTGAACAAAAAACACGCATCTCTCTCACAGATATTCTCTATTTCTCCGTCTCACAGCTGACTTCTCCCTTTCTTCATCTCTCTGTCTATCTCTCTCTCTCTCTCACACACACACACACACACACACACACACACTTCTTCTCCTGAAGAAGGCACAGTGATGCCGGAACGTTGGTGATTTACCCGATAAATGACTAGGAGTTTATATATAGTGTGCACTCACTTTATTTTGTATAGCTTATAGTTCATCCGCCGTTAGACAGCACCTCTAGATAAAATCATTGTATATGTGTGTGCACCCGCTCATGTTTTGTATTCGACATAATAGGTTATTGAAATACCTGGATACTTATAAAGTATTTTTCTTTTTTATGTTTGGGGTGCACACTTTGGTTCGTCACTAGTTTCCACAGCCACAAAGTCATAATTATGGCTAAACCCTGCTTATTTCTTTAAAACTAACCTTAAACCTAACCTTAACCTGTTACATAGGCTAGCCGTATGCCTAACCCTAACCTTAAATTAAGACCAAAAATAAAACGTTTGTTTTCCTGAATTTATATGATACAGCCATCACGAAAACCCACACCTTGGTTTGTTGACCATAACTGCATGAGAAGGTTTAGTCTACCATCTGCTGGTTAAAAGGTGCATGGAAGAGCTATAGATGTTTTTCTTATTCTGAAACAACTTAACAAAAATAGAAATGTGAAGATTGTGGAGCATATTCCGTTGTCCTATATCGCATAGTTACAGCCTATACGCCTATACTCATTCGTCTATACGCCTATACTCATCAAACTACTGCAACATTCCCAGATAGGCTATCACACAACGTGTTTACTCCCCTAGTCTTATATGCCATACTAGACCAATAGCCTTCTTACTATAAGCTATTGGGCTATACTGGCTATATAGCTTTAACCTGAATAAGAATAGGGGGGCTGTTACATAGGCTACAATCCATTTCGATAATTTACCATGGCTATCATAATGCTACTTGGTAATAAGGTTTTTATTACGGTATAGGCATAACATCAGGACTTTCAAATGTATTTGACCTGATAGGCACTGGCATAACAACATGTAATCTATTTTTGTTTTTAAAGAATATAATAAATTAGAATAGAATATATCGTTGTTTTATAGAATATAGGCAAATGGGTTGTTTGTTATTGTACTTGACTTTGGTTTGTTGCCTTGGCCTGGCCTCCTGTTTTCATTTTCTCTTTAGTGTATTTTAAGTGTCTTTATAAGCACCAGTTGGCCGTTCCTTGTTCAATAGGCCCTACTGCTTCTGTCTCAAAGTAGCTCTTTGTTTGTGCGTAGTCTGGTCTGCTCTGCACAGAGAGAAAAAGCTCCCGTGCTCTCCTTGATTCCGACCAGCTGTTTCCCGCCTCGAGACACAGAGATCAGCTGCAAACACACACGTAGTAGTAGGCGGAGGCGCCACACGCACGCAGGGAAATCCGCATCAGCTGGAGCCACACACAGTTAGCTTAGCTAGACGTTTAGCTACAACCTCCAACGATCAATAATACAACGCAATACTTAGCTATGTGCAATCGAACATAGTACAGGAGTGTATTTTTTATTTTTACGGCAAGGAAATAGGAAAAATAGCCTCCAAAACACAGAGCAGGCTCAAGGGGTTATAGCTGAAGATATAACGTTAAGTAGCTTGGTAGCTAAAGCATGGAATACTTCATGATGCCTACGGAGAAGGCTTTACAACAATTCAAGAAATCGGAGAAGGATGTTATTGGAGGGCTTTGTAGGTGTGTATTGCGCAATCACGCTTCCGATAAGATGTGTATTGTGTGTTTTGATTGCAACTGTGAATGATCTGCTTACTAACTAGCTAGTAGCCTGCATGTAGTTAGCAACCTAGCTACAACAATATTGGCACAACATTGGTTGAAGGAAGCTATGATTTCTTGTTAGCTGTGCGCATATGAGCGCATACCCCGAGGGCGGGACGAAAGCAATCATTAAATATGTGTCCCGAAACATCGTAACGGCTAGTGGTATTAATAATGGCCGTTGGTGGTTACAGTTGTAGCGAAAAATGTAAATAAATACTTGAAATCGATACATTTTGTATGCAGCTAACACGAACCACGTGGTTACTAATCACACTGCCCGCTGCTGTGTAGCTAGCATCCGCTAGCTCGCATTCCAGATGTTGTCTACGGTGTTCCTTCCCCAACAGGTCGACAAAAAATAATGCAGTTATACTTTTGTGACACAACCTAACAGTATGTGCGTGTATACGGGCTTTGGGTCACATATGTAGGGAACCTACGAGGTGTAGCGAGTAAATATGCCTGCCGTGGCTAGCCAGCTAGCTCGTGGGTAGCGCGGCCATGCTTATGTGTCGCGTACTGAAATTGGCTAAGCTCTCGAGCTTAGTAGCATGGTGTGTGTTCAACATCCGCAACAGCATTTAAATAATAAACATCACACAATTTCGTCCATACTAAGTTATATTTAACTACTTTAATTTTATCTATTCATATTTTGTAGAAAGTCACCGTTTTTGTGAAGTCGACGTTGTAATAGTGTTTCAAATAGGTAGGCAAAAAGCATTGTTCTCCATGTGAAGGGGGTGGTCTTGGTGTCAAATTTCACCAGGCTACCAAACTATCTACGTATTTTGGCGAAGGATTTGCACATATTACTAGTTCGCTAGCTACTAAGTGTATACATTCTGTTTCGTTAGTCGACCGACAACAAGCTTGTTAGCTACCATATATACGTGCTAGCTACAATATTTCGTTGTACTAAGTCTGCTCACTCAACCAATGTATGTGAGTAGCGCTCGATCAACCAGGGTTTATAGCTAAACACGCTTCTAGAATCTTTTGGAGCAGAAACAGAGTTTATGAATGAAGGCAGCGTTCAAATCTAGATTGCAGTAGGCTAGTCTGTACTAGTTTATAGGCTCACATCGTCAATGGCTTGGATGCATTCCATCTCAAAAGTATTAGATTTTTGGTTGTCCATTTAACTTTTTATTAGCATTGATTTAGGCATATCTCATTTGTTTTGCTTACTGTACTCTATTCAGTTGACTAAACAAATAGCTGTTGTGAGTCTAAGCATTGTGTGCATAGATACTCGGTCTGCTAACAGGCCTACATTTCCCCCTCTTAAGATGTTGTGTGACAGTTAACTGTCTGTCGCGTTGTGAATGATTGTAAGCATAGCTGTCAGACACGTTTCCCGAGATCTGGTTATTCTACTTCTTTGTGAACCTTGTAGAGCATGGTTTCCCAAACTCTGTCCTGGGCCCCGTTTTGTATTTTACCCTAGCAGTACACAGCTGATTCCAATAATCAAAGCTTGAGGAGTTGGTTATTTGAATCAGCTGTGTAGTGCTAGGGGAAAACCAAAATGTGCAAGGGGTGGGCAGGACCAAGTTTGGGGAAATCCTGTTGTAGAGCATTCACTGATGTACACTGATGTTATCTCTGGAGGTTATATGGTTTACATATTACTCTGGCTGAGTAAACAGAACCGGGTAGGTTAGCAACCATTAAATGGGTTGAAGGGCAGTGAGTTCAGGGAAACTCCAGGACCTGACCTTATAATAGCCCTAGTCACTAACCCAAGTGAAATGTAGGTGGGGGGTGTTGTTGCAGGGGAGTGGGAAGGAATAGCGCCGTACTACCTGCATGTGCACTGTGTTTTCCACCAAGCTACATCGGCATGATGGGAATTTCTAACCATGTCATTTCTAATTAGACACGACGTGAAAAGCAGACTACAATAAATCTGAATAAAATGTAACTTTTGTCTCCATTTCCCTCTGTCCTTCTCGCCATCTCTCCTTCTATCCCATCATCTCTCCCTTCAGTCTGGCCAACATCCCGCTCAGCCCGGAGACTGCTCAGGACCAGGAGAGGCGTATCCGCCGGGAGATCGCCAATAGTAACGAGCGGCGCCGCATGCAGAGCATCAACGCAGGGTTCCAGTCGCTGAAAACACTCCTGCCACACACAGACGGCGAGAAACTCAGCAAGGTAGGAGAGCGGGACCATAATCTAACTGTGTTGGTGTCCATACTAGAGGTTGACCGATTAATCGGAATGGCCGATTTCAAGTTTTCATAACGATCGGCAATCAGCGTTTTTGGGCACCGATTATGGCTGATTACTAGTTTATCTAGCTTGTACTGCGTTGCATATAATCGATTCGGTGCCTGTTAATTTATCATCGAATCACAGCCTACTTCGCTGAACGGGTGATGATATAACAAGCGCATTTGTGAAAAAAGCACTGCCGTTGCACCAATGTGTACCTAACCATAAACATCAATGCCTTTCTTTAAAATCAATACACAAGTATATACACAAGTATATATTTTTAAACCTGCATATTTAGGTAATATTGCCTGCTAACATGAATTTCTTTTAATTAGGGAAATTGTGTCACTTCTCTTGCGTTCTGTGCAAGCAGAGTCAGGGTATATGCAGCAGTTTGGGCCGCCTGGCTCATTGCGAACTGTGTGAAGACCATTTCTTACTAACAAAGACCGTAATTTGCCAGAATTGTACATAATTATGACATAACATTGAAGGTTGTGCAATGTAACAGCAATATTTAGACTTAGGGATGCCACTTAGGGATGCCACCCATTCGATAAAATACGGAACGGTTCTGTATTTCACTGAAAGAATAATGAAATAATTTTTCCGGATTTGACCATATTATTGACCCAAAGCTCGTATTTCTGTGTGTTTATTATATTATAATTAAGTCTATGATTTGATAGAGCAGTCTGACTGAGCGGTGGTAGGCAGCAGCAGGCTCGTAAGCATTCATTCAAACAGCACTTTCCTGCATTTGCCAGCAGCTATTCGCTGTGCGTCAAGCACTGCGCTGTTTATGACTTCAAGCCTATTAACTCCCGAGATGAGGCTGGTGTAACCGAAGTGAAATGGCTAGCTAGTTAGAGCACGCTAACTAGAGGGACGGAAGATATACTGTTACACTGGCAATACTAAAGTGGCTATAAGAACATCCAATAGTCAAGTTAATGAAATACAAATGGTATAGAGGGAAATAGTCCTATAATAACTACAACCTAAGACTTCTTACCTGGGAATATTGAAGACTCATGTTAAAAGGAACCACCAGCTTTCATATGTTCTGAGCAAGGAACTGAAACGTTAGCTTTCTTACATAGCACATATTGCACTTTTACTTTTTTCTCCAATACTTTGTTTTTGCATTATTTACACCAAATTGAACATGGTTCATTATTTATTTGAGACTGAATTGATTTTATTGATGTATTATATTAAGTTAAAATAAGTGTTCATTCAGTATTGTTGTAATTGTCATTATCTCATATATATATATATATATATATATATATATATATATCTCATCTGATTAATCAGTATCGGCTTTTTTTGGTCCTCCAATCTGTATCGGTGTTGAAAAATCATAATCAGTCGACCTCTAGTCCATACCACCCATGGAGGATTCAAGGAAACTGTTTCTGAGAGTATTGATTCTGACCTAACTTTCTGATATTATTCCTGTCTATTCAGGCTGCCATCCTACAGCAGACGTCAGACTACATCTTTGCTCTGGAGCAAGAGAAGACCCAGCTACTGCAGCAGAACAACCAGCTCAAACGCTTCATACAGGTAGACATTCATACATTTATATTACCTTCATATAGCCAAGTCTAGCCATAGAAATGAATAAACATATTGTAACTTGTGACTTTTTTAAAATATGTACAAAAGTACATGAACGTGTAAAGTGATTCATTACATTTGTGTGTACAGTATAAATACTTTCTCCCTAACAATTACATCGGCGAACTATTAACTGTTCATGGCATGGCCATAACTAGTCGAAATGCTCCCTCTCATCCGGTCTCCTCTCCTCCTGCAGGAGTTCAGTGGTTCCTCCCCAAAGAGGAGGCGTGGGGCGGAGGAGAAGGATGAAGGGATCGGCTCCCCAGACATTCTGGAGGAGGAGAAAGCCGAGGAGCTGAGGAGAGAGATGTTGGAGCTCCGACAACAGTTGGACAAGGAGCGCTCAGCGAGGATGATACTGGAGGAACAGGTGAGAGAGATTGATGGTGGGCGGGGAGATGTGGGAGAGACTGCTCATCCTGCTGTCCCTAGCCAGAGGGGGGAGTTAGAAGAAGGGATAGAGAGAAGGTTGAACTAAGAGGTGGTGAGACTGAGGAGAGGTGAACCAGTGATGGGGAAGAAGGATACAATGAGGGACTGAGAATGAAAAGAGGGAAGGTAGAGTGAAGAGGAACATAGACATAAAGACTGATCACCCTTCTCCCCCGTGTCTTTGTCCATCCAGGTGCGTTCTCTGGACATGGTGCTGCACCCAGAGAGGCTGAAGGTGATCACCCAGCAGGTCCAGGAGGAGCAGGCTCACATCCAGACCCAGACCTTACTGAGGCTACAGCAGCTCCATGCAGAGACCAGCGCAGAGAGGGACAGACACGCAGCACACAGCCCACAGGTACAGAGACACATGGGTTACAGGTGGAGGACACAGGTGGGTCACAGGTACAGAGACACACGGGTTACAGGTGGAGGACACAGGCGGGTCACAGGTACAGAGACACACGGGTTACAGGTGGAGGACACAGGCGGGTCACAGGTACAGAGACACACGGGTTACAGGTGGAGGACACAGGCGGGTCACAGGTACAGAGACACACGGGTTACAGGTGGAGGACACAGGCGGGTCACAGGTACAGAGACACACGGGTTACAGGTGGAGGATACAGGCGGGTCACAGGTACAGACACACGGGTTACAGGTGGAGGACACAGGCGGGTCACAGGTACAGAGACACACGGGTTACAGGTGGAGGACACAGGCGGGTCACAGGTACAGAGACACACGGGTTACAGGTGGAGGATACAGGCGGGTCACAGGTACAGAGACACACGGGTTACAGGTGGAGGACACAGGCGGGTCACAGGTACAGAGACACATGGGTTACAGGTGGAGGATACAGGCGGGTCACAGGTACAGAGCCACACGGGTTACAGGTGGAGGACACAGGCGGGTCACAGGTACAGAGACACAGACGGAGAGAGAGAGAGACACACAATCCACAGATGGGGAAACGCAAAGCGTTTTTGAATGGAAGGAATGTGAATGTTTTATTCCCCTTCCTCTCCTTGTACCCTCTGACTCCTAATTATTCACCTTTTCTCACCATCTCTTCTCCTCCTTTAGGTGCGGTCCCCAGCCCCCACTCACCACCCCACGGTCATCGTCCCCGCCCCCACGCTGACCCCGCACCACGTCACCGTGGTTACCATGAGCCCCGCCTCCAACACCAGCACAGTGTCAACGTCCCGGCAGAACCTGGATACCATCGTACAGGTGAGGGAGAGTGTGTCCTTGTGCTCTCTAGGGTTTCTATAGTGAAGTTCAGTATGTGTCCTTGTGCTCTCTAGGGTTTCTATAGTGAAGTTCAGTATGTGTCCTTGTGCTCTCTAGGGTTTCTATAGTGAAGTTCAGTATGTGTCCTTGAGATAGACAGAGAGCGTATGTTTGAGTGTGAGGTGTATAGATAACCCCATTACATATAGCGTCACTGAATCATGACCTCTGCCCTCCAGGCCATCCAGCACATCGAACGTGCCCAGGAGAGGAGGGGCAGTGCTGAGGAGGAGAGGAGACGAGCAGTCATCGTCAGCCCTGCCCACGTCTCCATGGATACCACCGGCTCTGACACAGCCTCCGACAGTGAGGGAGAGGAGGACTGCTCCATGAACTAACAGAGATACACATACCGTGTTCTCTATACAGTTTCAGACAGCATGAGCCAAGGCTGCTCAATGAACTGTTAGCTACCACACACACACCTATACATACATATATATACACACACACACACCTATACATACTGTATATACACAACGTGTTCTCTCCAGACAGTTTGAAATCAAGGGAGAGGACTGCTTGATGAACTGTTCGCTGCCACACACACACAGACCAATACAAACACAATCAGACAGCATCTGACTGGTAGAGCGAAACAATGACATTTGTTCTACTAAAATCCAAATTCAATCATAAACCAGTGACCACCAAATGGAACACACACACGTTAGCGATACCCACCCACTGTAGAAGACGATCACAAAGATTCCCTCCAGACGCCTGACTACTTTTTGATATAAATGTTTCTTTTTTTGAACCTGTCTTTGGCATTATAATGACTATGGAGTCACCCAGTAGGTATGATAAGCTCTGGTCGTGTGCTTTTATGGCAGTCTATCGTAAAGGGCTTTCCAGACCAAGCTGCAGTGGGATTCTTTTCAGGCGGAGCGATCGGCGTTGCTCATGAAGGCTGCTCAGCCCAGGCGGAGAAAATGGGGATCTGCTCTAATTTGGCAACCTTGCTCCGCCCGATCTCTTCCTGTCTGGAAAGTCTTTAAGACAATAGACAGCGATAGTTTGGCTCTGGCAGAATACAACACAGCTGGTACTTAGCTGGATCCCATCAATCACATGATTGAATGAAACTTACAGAATAAGCTGTGTCACTAGCTCTATTAGGGTTACATAGAAGCAAGCAGTGGACCATTCTCTTAACCTTTCAAAGTTGTTTTCCATCTTTTCTAGAAAAAAATAAGTTTTCCTAAGTGTCGGGTTTACCAAGAAGAGGATAGTTTCCAATTAGGTCTCTTTTTGATTTGTTTATTTCAGTGACTATGCACTAAACGTCTTTAGGTATTTATGCAATTCCAAGCTACAGTAAATTTGTTTTATAGGTGGGGTAGTGTTGAATATTAGGCAAAAGTGTTTTTAAAAACATCACCCCTTCACCCAATATGAATCTATGCACCTCCCAACAAGAGAACATAACATGCATACAGTATAGACGGGTTGGTTGTCTAGCAACAAAACCAATGCATGCGCAACTATGGGGCAAAACAGACAGGATTGGCTAAGATTGTTGACACGTAAATTATATTTTGTCTCAATGTTTATTGAAAACATAAATACACTTCTCTCAAATCCATTCTTACAGTTGTTGCTTAGCTAGCTAGTGAATTTGAGCCATAGTTAAAACAAGACATGGTATCAGTAACGAGCTGAAACGAGACACCTACGATTCCCCACAAGGCAGCTTCCAGGCATTGTTGCAAGCTATCTGACCGCTCAGAATCATAATACCACACGGCCTCATCGATGCGTGTGCATAATGTTTGTGAAATGCTCAGCCAACCCGTCTTTGTCAACGTGTACAGTCATAACACACATGTAACTACATGCATTGAAGAATGTAGTATTTTTCTCTGATGGTGCTAACAGGGATCGTATGCCCTCTGAGACCCCCAACTTTTACCATTCGATTTGAAACCCCCCGGGGGCATATCCTAACCCAACGGGTAGCGCTCAACTCCTACACAAGCACTGAACTAGACATTTGCCCCAGTCCCTTTCCCCTCGTACCCCTCCATGTTGTCAGTTTGTTTTGGGAACGGGACTGGAATCCCTGTTATTTCTCTGGAAGCCTGGAGTCTCTCACTCACTTCCTATGATATGTTGATATGATGCTAAGGGTCAGGAGTTTTTCCTGAACCATGTTTAAGGCTACAACTAGGGCCATGAGTTTTCCTGTATAGATCTCGTGATCAGGGAAGAACAGGAGTTTCTAGGAATGCTGAATCTGAAATGATGCTGTAAAAACATTCCATTTATTTTGACAGTTTTTTTTCTTGTTTCATCCCTCCATGCTCTATTGCCATTTGATGCTGTGTTCGTTTTTTGTCTTAAATGTGATATTTTTCTGTGATTTCCTTAGTCATTGTCTACGTATGAAACGGCACCCTATTCACTACATGAGGCACTGGCCAAAACTAGTGCACTATTTAGCATATAGGGTTCCATTGTCGACGTAGCCACTGTCTACATGAAGCTCTTCCTGTGTGAGAACTTGGCTCCAGTGGGACATTTGGGGTGACGAAGCTAATTCATTTTGTGATTCAACTTCATAACTGGTTACAATATTATGTCTATTTAGCCTTGTCCCAGATCTGTTTGTGCTCTTGCCTAACTCTGTTGTCATTGTCAAGCTAAAACGCATGACAATTCCATTAGGAGTTGGCAAGAGAGCAGAAACATCTTATTGTCTGTTGTAGGGGGAAATTATAATTTTGTGTGAACTTCAAATCTGGTTAGAATAGTAGCTATACTTACTGACTACTGCGTTATGTCCCAAATGGCACACTAAATAGTGAACTACTGTTTACCAGGGCCCTGGTATAAAGAGTGCACAAGGTAGGGAATGGGGTTCCATTTGGGACACTGCCAGTATCTTCATCGTCCTCATCAGAGATATTTATCTTTTTGGTTGTTTCTTCTGTTAAATTTTTTTTATTTTTATGCTGAAGATGTGTGCATCATATTTCAGCACTGGTGTCCTAAGAGATTGTTGGTTGTTAGAGAATCTCTTAATAATCAATAATTAGAGATTATTGATATGAAGCACTTCCCGGTCTGTACTGCCTGAATCAAGGACGACGATGGCGCCGCAGATTTTTTACTATGTTGATCAAGCTCTTTTTGCTGTGACTTAAAACCGAACAGCTGTGTTTCTCTCCTTTTCTTCAAATATGTTAATTTCTCTCATCTCTCTGCCTGCTCTCTGCATCCCTCCTTTTGTCCTATTTTTTTAATTACAGACATTTGTATATTTTTTTAATTTCTTGTTTTGTTGTCAGTCCAGGTCCATGAGAAGCTGTTAGATTTTGTTTCAGATAAATGAACTTGTTGGGAAAAACAGGCCTTTTGTAAAGAAAACATACAATAAAATTTGTACTTTGTTTTTTAATACATACATACATGGCTTACATTTTTATTTGACCTTTTTGAATTACAATTGATTTGTTAAGCTGACACCCTGAACCTTTTACAATTTTGAACCTTTTACAATTTAAAGGCCCCAGTGCAATTTAAAAAAATAAAAAGCTATTCCTTTCCCTATATACATTACCAGTCAAACGTTGGGAAACCTACTCATTCAAGGGTTTTTCCTATTTTTAAAAACTATTTTCTACGTTGTGGAAAACAATGGACTCATGTAGTAACCCAAAAAATGTTAAACAAATCAAAATATATTTTAGATTCTTCGAAGTAGCCGCTGTTTGCCTTTGACAGCTTTGCACACTTGGCATTCTCTCAACCAGCTTCACCTGGAATGCTTTTCCAACAGTCTTGAAGGAGTTCCCACATATGCGGAGCACTTGTTGGCTTCTTTTCCTTTACTGCAGTCCAACTCATCCCAAACCATCTCAATTGGGGTGAGGTCGGGGGATTGTGGAGGCTATGTCATCTGATGCATCACTCTCCTTGGTAAAATAACCCATACCCTGCCTGGAGGTGTGTTGGGTCATTGTCCTGTTGAAAAACAAATGATAGTCCCACTAAGCGCAAACCAGATGGGATGGTGTATCGCTGCAGAATAAAGTGGTAGCCATGCTGGTTAAGTGTGCCTTGTATTCTAAATCAGACCATGTCCCCAGCAAAGCACCATCACACCACCATGCTTCACGGTGGGAACCACATATGCAGAGATCATCCGGTCACCTACGCTGCGTCTCACAAAGACACGGTGGTTGGAACCAAAAATCTCAAATTTGGACTCATTAGACCAAAGGACAGATTTCCACCGGTCTAATGTCCACCTTTATTTAACCAGGTAGGCCAGTTGAGAACAAGTTCTCATTTATAACTGCAACCTGGCCAAGATAAAGCAAAGCAGTGTGACAAACAACAACACAGTTACACATGGAATTAACAAACGTACAGTCAATAACACAATAGAAAAGTCTATATACAGTGTGTGCAAATGAGGTAAGATTAGGGAGGCAAGGCAATAAATAGGCCGCAGTCTCGAAGTAATTACAATATAGCAATTAAACACTGGAGTGATAGATGTGCAGAAGATGAATGTGCAAGTAGAGATACTGGGGTGCAAAGGAGAAAAAACTAAATATAATATGGGGATGAGGTAGTTGGATGGGCTATTTACAGGTGGGCTATGCACAGGTGTAAGGATCTGTAAGCTGCTCTGACAGCCGATACTTAAAGTTAGTGAGGGAGATACGAGTCTCCAGCTTCAGTGATTTTTGCCTTTCGTTCCAGTCATTGGTGATCATTAGAAAGCAAATTACGGATTCCTCTTTAAATCTGCGTATTCCTCCAAAGCTCAGTTGTCCTGAGTCCACACAACTCTACCAGGACCTAGGATCAAGGGAGACACTCAAATGTTTTAGTACTATATCTCTTGACACAATGATGAAAATAATCATGGCCTCTAAACCTTCAAGCTGCATACTGGACCCTATTCCAACTAAACTTCTGAAAGAGCTGCTTCCTGTGCTTGGCCCACCTACGGCTCTCTATCCACCAGATGTGTACCAAACTCACTAAAAGTGGCAGTAATAAAGCCTCTCTTGAAAAAGCCAAACCATGACCCAGAAAATATAAAAAACAATCTTCCTATATCGAATCTTCCATTCCTCTCAAAAAATCACAAAAAAAAATCTCAACTGTTGCGCAGCAACTCACTGCCTTCCTGAAAACAAACAATGTATACGAATTGCTTCAGTCTGGTTTTAAACCCCATCATAGCACTGAGACTGCACTTGTGAAGGTGGTAAGTTACCTTTTGATGGCGTCAGACCGGGGCTCTGCATCTGTCTTCGTACTCCTAGACCTTACTGCTGCTTTTGATACCATCGATCACCACAGTCTTTTGGAGAGATTGGAAACCCAAATTGGTCTACACGGACAAGTTCTGGCCTGGTTTAGATCTTATCTGTCGGAAAGATAACAGTTTGTCTCTGTGGATGGTTTGTCATCTGACAAATCAACTGTAAATGTTGGTGTTCCTCAAGGTTACGTTTTAGGACCACTATTATTTTCACTATATATTATACCTCTTGGGGATGTCATTTGAAAACATAATGTTAACTTTTTCACTGTTATGCAGATGACACACAGCTGTACATTTCAATGAAACATGGCGAAGCCCCAAAATTGCCCTTCCTAGAAGCCTGTGTTTCAGATATAAGGAAGTGGTTGGGTGCAAACTTTCTACTTTTAAACGGGGACAAAACAGAGATGCTTGTTCTAGGTTCCAGTCGTCTCAAATAAAACTGTGAAGGACCTCGGCTTTACTCTGGACCCTGATCTCTCTTTTGACGAACATATCAAGACTTGTTTCAAGGATAGCTTTTTTCCATCTACGTAACATTGCAAGAATCAGACATTTTCTGTCCAAAAATGATGCAGAAAAATGAATCCATGCTTTTGTCACTTCTAGGTTAGACTACTGCAATGCTCTACTTTCCGGCTACCCTGATAAAGCACTAAATAAACTTAAATTAGTGCTAAATACGGCTGCTAAAATCCTGACTAGAACCCAAAAAATTGATCATATTACTCCAGTGCTAGCCTACCTACACTGGCTTCCTGTTAAGGGCTAATTTCAAGGGTTTACTGCTAACCTACAAAGCATTACATGGGCTTGCTCCTACCTATCTTTCCAATTTGGTCCTGCCGTACATACCTACACGTACGCTACGGTCACAAGACGCAGGCCTCCTAATTGTCCCTAGAATTTCTAAGCAAACAGCTGGAGGCTGGGCTTTCTCCTATAGAGCTCAATTTTTATGGAATGGTCTACCTACCCATGTGAGAGACGCAGACTCTGTCTCAACCTTTAAGTCTTCATTGAAGACTCATCTCTTCAGTAGGTCCTATGATTGAGTGTAGTCTGGCCCAGGAGTGTGAAGGTGAACGGAAAGGCACTGGAGCAACGAACTGCCCTTGCTGTCTCTGCCTGGCCGGTTCCCCTCTCCACTCTGATTCTCTGCCTCTAACCCTATTATAGGGGCTAAGTCACTGGCTTACTGGTGCTCTTCCATGCCGTCCCTAGGAGGGGTGCGTCACTTGAGTGGGTTGAGTCCCTGACGTGGTCTTCCTGTCTGGGTTGGCGCCCCCCCTTGGGTTGTGCCGTGGTGGAGATCTTTGTGGGCTATACTCGGCATAGTCTCAGGATGGTAAGTTGGTGGTTGAAGATATCCCTCTAGCGGTGTGGGAGCTGTGCGTTGGCAAAGTGGGTGGGGTTATATCCTGCCTGTTTGGCCCTGTCTGGGGATATCATCGGATGAGGCCACAGTGTCTCCTGACCCCTCCTGTCTCAGCCTCCAGTATTTATGCTGCAGTAGTTTGTGTCGGGGGGCTAGGGTCAGTCTGTCATATCTGGAGTATTTCTCCTGTCTTATCCGATGTCCTGTGTGAATTTAAGTATGCTCTCTCTAATTCTCTCTTTCTTTCTTTCTTTCTCTCTCTCAGAGGATCTGAGCCCTTGGACCATGCCTCAGGACTACCTGGCATGATGACTCCTTGCTGTCCCCAGTCCACCTGGCCATGCTGCTGCTCCAGTTTCAACTGTTCTGCCTGCGGCTATGGAACTCTGACCTGTTCACCGGACGTGCTACCTGTCCCAGACCTGCTGTTTTCAACTCTCTAGAGACAGCAGGAGCGGTAGAGATACTCTCGATGATTGTCTATGAAAAGCCAACTGACATTTACTAATTTACTGTTGCACCCTCAACAACTACTGTGATTATTATTATTTGACCATGCTGGTCATTTATGAACATTTGAACATCTTGGCCATGTTCTGTTATAATCTCCACCCGGCACAGCCAGAAGAGGACTGGCCACCCCTCATAGCCTGGTTCCTCTCCAGGTTTCTTCCTAGGGAGTTTTTCCTAGCCACCATGCTTCTACACCTGCATTGCTTGCTCTTTGGGGTTTTAGGCTGGGTTTCTGTACAGCACTTTGAGATATCAGCTGATATCAGCTGATGTATAAATACATTTGATTGATTGATTGATTGATTGATTGGCAGCAGAGACCTGGAAGGAAAGGCGGCCAAAGGAGGAATTGGCTTTGGGGGTGACCAGTGAAATATACCTGCTGGAGCGTGTGCTATGGGTGGGTGCTGCTATGGTGACCAGTGAGCTGAGATAAGGCTGGGCTTTACATAGCAAAGACTTATAGATGACCTGGAGCCAGTGGGTTTGGTGACGAATATGAAGCGAGGGCCAGCCAACGAGAGCATATAAGTCGCAGTGGTGGGTAGTATATGGGGCTTTGGTGACAAAACGGATGGCACTGTGATAGACTGCATCCAGTTTGTTGAGTATAGTGTTGGAGGCTATTTTGTAAATGACGTTGCCGAAGTCGAGGATCGGTAGGATAGACAGTTTTATGAGGGTATGTTTGGCAGCATGAGTGAAGGATGCTTTGTTGCGAAATAGGAAGCCAATTCTTGATTTAATTTGGGATTGGAGATGTTTAATGTGAGTCTGGATGGAGAGTTTACAGTCTAACCAGACACCTAGGTATTTGTAGATGTCCATATATCCTTAGTCAGAACCGTCCAGAGTAGTGATGCTAGACGGGCGGGCAGGTGCGGACAGCGATCAGTTGAAGAGCATGCATTTCGTTGTTACTTGCATTTAAGAGCAGTTGGAGGCCACTGAAGGAGAGTTGTATGGCATTGAAGCTTGTCTGGAGGTTAGTTAACACAAAGGCCCAAAGAAGGGCCAAATGTATACAGAATGGTGTCGTCTGCTTAGAGTTGGATCAGAGAATCACCAGCAGCAAGAGCGACATCATTGATGTATACATAGAAGAGAGTCGGCCCGAGAATTGAACCCTGTGGCACCCCCATAGAGACTGCCAGAGGTCCAGACAACAGGCCCTCTGCTTAGAGGTGGATCAGAGAATCACCAGCAGCAAGAGCGACATCATTGATGTATACATAGAAGAGAGTCGGCCCGAGAATTGAACCCTGTGGAACCCCCATAGAGACGGCCAGAGGTCCAGACAACAGGCCCTCCGATTTGACACACTGAACTCTGTCTGAGAAGTAATTGGTGAACCAGGCGAGGCAGTCATTTGAGAAAACAAGGCTGATGATTCTGCCGATAAGAATGTGGTGATTGACAGAGTCAAAAGCCCAGGCCAGGTCGATAAATACGGCTGCACAGTATTGTCTTTTTTTATTTTATTTATTTTATTTTTTATTTTACCCAGTTTTCTCCGCAAATTTTGTGGAATCCAATTGTTTAGTAGCTACTATCTTGTCTCATCGCTACAACTCCCGTACGGGCTCGGGAGAGACGAAGGTTGAAAGTCATGCGTCCTCCGATACACAACCCAAACAAGCCGCACTGCTTCTTAACACAGCGCGCATCCAACCTGGAAGCCAGCCGCACCAATGTGTCGGAGGAAACACCGTGCACCTGGCAACCTTGGTTAGCACGCACTGCGCCCGGCCCGCCACAGGAGTCGCTGGTGCGCGATGAGACAAGGATATTCCTACCGGCCAACCCCTCCCTAACCCGGGCGACGCTAGGCCAATTGTGCGTCGCCCCATGGACCTCCCGGTCGCGGCCAGTTTTGACAGAGCCTGGGCGCGAACCCAGAGTCTCTGATGGCACAGCTGGTGCTTTACTGCATAATGCAATGTAAACATAATGTATAGCAACCCTAGGTGTAAAATAGTAAATACCAGCTACTTCTCAGAGAGTTTTTAATTGTCAAGAGGAGTTAAACAACGTATGTATGCCAATGACTCAAGTTTTATATTAAGTCCACAAGCTATTTCCCTGCAATGTCTCAATGAAGATCTAGATAACTTTGAACTAAAACCTAATTATGATAAGTGTACAATATTACATATTGGATCTTTAAAAAATACAACTTTTACATTACCCTGCAGTTTACCTATAGAATGGGCTGATGGTGAAGTACACATACTCGGTATTCATATCACAAAATATATAAATAAGCTCTCCTGTAACGGTCGTCGTCGTCTGATGAGGAAGAATCGGACCAAAGCGCAGCATGGTAAGTGTTCATGACTTTTATTAAACTGAACACTGAAAACTAAAATAACAAAGTGCAAACCGAAACAGTCCTGTCAGGTGCAGAACACTAAACAGAAAACAACTACCCACAAAACATTGGTGGCAAAAAGATACCTAAGTATGGTTCCCAATCAGAGACAACGATAGTCAGCTGTCCCTGATTGAGAACCATACCCGGCCAAAACAAAGAAATACAAAACATAGAAAAAAGAACATAGAATGCCCACCCCAAATCCCACCCTGACCAAACCAAAATAGAGACATACAAAGGTCAGGGCGTGACATCTCCACAATGAATTTCAATAGAAAACTTGTAAAAATAGACAAGATACTGCAACCATGGAGAGGTAAAAACCTGTCTATTTATGGAGCAATTGCCCTGATTAACTCCTTAGCCATGTCTCAGTTTATTCACTTACTTATGGCGCTGCCTACTTCTGATGATTCGTTTTTTAAATCGTATAAGCAAAAGATATTTTGCTTTATCTGGGGCGCTAAACCAGACAAAATAAAGTGTGCCAATCTATATAATGAATATGAATTGGGTGGGTTGAGATGATATAATATAAAGCACTAAACCTCTCTCTAAAAGCTTCACTCATTCAAAAGTTTGATTTTAACACTAAATGGTTCTCAAGTAGAATAATAAGAAAAGCTCATCCATTGTTTAAAAAGTGCCTTTTTTCCTTTGTGCAGATTGCCATGTCTAATTTTTGATTATTTGAAAATGATACTTTTTTTCAAAGTATCTCTCTTTTTCAAACAATCATTACAGAGAAGGCTACAATTTCAATTTCATCCCCCTGAAATGATAGAACAAATATTACGGCTGAACTCAAATGTGCTGGTTGATAAAATACCTGTATTTATGGGAAAGAAAAGGGTATTTTGTTCTTAAATTATATTGTAAATTGTAATGGTAGAGTTATGTCCTTCATAGAGTTATCAGAATTGTACAGGAAGGTCTGCTCAATCCCAGAGTACAACCAATTGATTACAGCATTACCCCAAAAATGGAGGAGGCAGGCGGCAGCGGGAGGAGGTAGGGAACTGGTCTGTCTGCCCAATATAAAGGATCAAAACTGGCGGAGGAATAAAAATTGCATAAATAGGAAAGTTACCAGTTTCATTTGAGGACCAGGATGTTGACGACTGTGCCATACAGATCGCAAAATAGTTGGGAAGAGATTTTTGATGTACCGATTCCATGGAACAGGGTGTATGAGTTGATATATAAAGCACAAGATTCAAGACAAGTTTAAATTATTATATAGAATTCTTGCCACCAACAAAATGTTGAATATTTGGGGCATAAGTCATCGAAGCTCTGCAGATTTTGTTGTGAGGATACAGAATCAATAGACCATTTATTTTGGTATTGCCCCTGGGTAGCCTGTTTCTGGTCTCAGGTTCAGGAATGGCTGAAAATGCATAGCTTTGATCTAAAACTGACCCTAGAAATAGTACTGTTAGGTGATCTGGAGAGACCGGGTCAGTCAATACCTAATATACTAATACTCTTAGTAAAAGTATTTATCTTCAACACGCAATCTGTGGATTCTATTCGATTAGATAGATTTAAATTTTATGTTAAACATCACAGCATAGTTGAAAGATATGTGTTGCGTAGAAACCCGAAGTGGGTGGCCAGCAGAGATAGATGGGATTGGTTGATGGGCTGGATGGGCTGAGGGAAGCTGAGGGTTGGGATGTGGAATTGGAGACAAGTGGGAGATAGAATGATGTTCAAAGGTAAAAGTTTTAAAAACTGTGGGGGAGTGTTTTAACAACTAATGCCAGTTTGCCTGAGGCTGATGCCGTGCAGGTGTTGGTACACATGCATATACACACACTCTCATTCAAATAAACACATTCAAGAACACACACATACATGTAATAGTGCCAGACATGCACACAAACATATACAGTTGGGGAATGGAATTAATTGTATTTTTTATATATATTTTGTCTTCTTGGACTAGTGACTGTTGGAGGGCTCTTGAATGGTTGAGGGACAGATATTGGGGAACTGTGGGGGGATCTTGGATGTTTTTTTGGCCTGGTGGTAGATTTGTCAACATGCCCTTGACCAGGGCATTGACCCTGGATGCGTCTGTGTGTCGCTCTGAAAGGGAATCTGTTGGATGACTGGTATGATGTAGTTGTTGAGCGGCTTCACTGCAAATATATTGTATGTTTCGAATATTCAATAAATACATGTAAAAATATATATATATAATAAATAAATTCTTGCTTGAGAAATTGCTCTTCGCAAAGCTATTTTTGTTTATTTTTTAACATTTTAATTAAAAACAATGACAGTAAGCTATTTAATTGTTACCCAGAAATTATTTGATATGGATATAAAAACGGCTGCATTGGACCTTTAAGGTACGTGTAAATTCATTAAAGTAATGCGTCACCTATTCTAAATAGATATTTTCCACAATTGTCCACCAGGTGGTGATGTTTAAGTGGCTCTAAAGTTCTAGAATCCCCTAGCGTTTGAGCGCTTGGTGAAGTTTCCCCTAGGACAAGTGTCTGCTCCCCCAATCCTAACCTTAACCATTGGTGGGGAAAATAAGGATTAACTGCCTTGCTCAAGGGCACAAAGGTCGGTTTTTCTATCTTGCCAGCTCATGGATTTAAAGGATATCTAATGCTTGGATAGTTTCATCTGAACCACTGGCTTAATCCTATTATCTAAATAAAATGTTTGGTTTATTTGGAGACGTGAATCCAACATATCATCTGTTAAATTGTCGACAAGTTAATATCCTATTTACTGTATTGCAAAAGGGATTTTGAATTGTGTTTGGTTGTCAACAAATTCCAGTTGGTCTACAAATGATCATTTATATGTTGGATTCACGTCTCCATCCCAACCAAGAATCAAAGCCAAAGAATAGGATCAACCCTAACTTCACTCAAAGTGCATTTAAAGTTTGCTTTGATTTGATTTAGTCCTATTCTTCATCCCAGCACCCCGGTGTTAGTCTTATTTAATCTTGTAAAGGGTTTAAGGTTACAACTCCGCTAGATTAACGGGGTGCTGGCAGCTAGTTTAAACCATAAACCCATAAAAGTTCTGTCCCATTTCAGTTGTACAACTGACTAGGTATCCCCCTTTCCTTTCCCAAAATACATTATTTATATCATTTCATTATGTCAGTCTGTTGTGCTTTCGAATCCAAATAGAAGTGCACAGACTGAGCAGTGTTGCCTCTGTATGAACAGCTAATCAAATCTCAAATGGAAACATTTTCTATACTATAACTCGTTTTTTTATATGGGGAAGTTGATATCTTTGTTTTTTGAATCTGTATCCGACTCTGTCTCGTCCTAACCTATTTAACCTTACTTCCTGAAACTAGATTAACCCTACTCCTGGAGCAAAAATGACTTTCAGATTCTCTGTTGAGTCAGCTTTTTAGTCCAGCAGTAGGCTCTTAATTAAGGTCCGGCAAACCGTCCCTATGGTGACTAGTGACCAATACGAACGGGATACACTCTTTTCACGGCACTTTTCCCTAACCTTTTTCCAAACCTTGACCTCAGTTTCCTAACCTGCTATGTTAATTATCCTAACCATCAGTGTAAGTTGCCAGGTCGCAATTGTAAATGAGATCTTGTTCTCAAATGGCCTATCAGGTTAAATTAAGGTGAAATAAAAAAATATATAAAGTTCTCCTAACCTGCTACGAAAAAGTCATTTCAGTATCGAGGTGGCGTGAAAAGAGGGTCTCCCAATACGAACAGTGAAACTTCCTGACATCTTTCCCTGTCTGTTCTCTCCCCTTATAGAACCAGGGCAACTGCTTTGACACAAAATGGCAGGCGTGGATGCAGTTGCTGCTGTGTGACATTATGTTACCCATTAGCCAGCCAGCCAGCCACCCAGGCCTCTCTACTTAGACACGGAATGGCTGATGTGGGTGTAGTTGCTGCCTGTGACATTACCAGGCCCCTCCTTCCTTGGCACGCCCTTTGACCTTTCTCCAGAGGGGTATATATAACTGCTGGTAGAAGGGGGAGGCCCCTGGCAGCCAAAATGAAGCCTCTACAGGTCTCTGTGTCCTGCTTGCTCTCCCTGCTTGTCCTGGTCGCTGCAGGTAAGATTACATACAATAAGATTAGAAGAAGAAAACAAATTAGTCCGTGAAGTTTTTATTACTGTAGATGGGCATGTTCCTCTGCTCAGAAAGAGGGCAAGGGGGACATATGAAAGTCAGATTCTTTGCATGAATGGAAATAGCAATGGCTGCAGTGCAGACCATATACGAGGGTTTGTGATAAAAGGGTATGAAAGGCTGATCATGAGAACCGGGTCATGGAGATGTAGCAATACAACTTTGTCCTGACACGGTGTCATAGAGGCTGCAGGTCGGAAAGTATTCAGACCCCTTGACTTTTTCCCCATTTTGATACGTTACAGCCTAATTATAAAATGGAATACAGTACATTTACAAAAAATGCTCAGCAATCTACACACAATACTCCATAACGACAAAGCGATAATAGGTAACATTGTTTTTGTGCGAATGTATGAAAAACCTTATTTACATAAGTGTTCAGACCATTTGTTTTGAGACTCGAAATTGAGCTCAGGTGTATCCTGATTCCATTGATCATCCTTGAGATGTGTCTACAACTTGATTGGAGTCCACCTGTGGTAAATTCAATTGATTGGACATGATTTGGAAAGGCACACACCTGTCTATATAAGGTCCCACAGTTGACAGTGCATGTCAGAGCAAAAACCAAGCACTGAGGTTAATGGAATTGTCCATAGATCTCAGAGACAAGATTGTGTCGAGGCACAGATCTGGGGAAGGGTACTTATTCAATGGAAGAAGTTTGGAACCACCAAGACTCTTCCTAGAGCTGGCCGCCCAGCCAAACTGTGCAATCGGGGGAGAAGGGTCTTGGTCAGGGAGGTGACCAAGAACCCAAAGGTCACTCTGACAGAGAGCTCCAGAGTTCCTCTGTGGAGATGGGAGAACCATCCAGAAGGACAACCATCTTCACAGCACTCCACCAATCAGGCCTTTATGGTCGAGTGGCCAGATGGAAGCCACTCCTTAGTAAAAGGCACATGACAGCCAGCTTGGAGTTTGCCAAAGGGCACGTAAAGACTCTCCGACTATGAGAACCAAGATTCTCTGGTCTGATGAAACCAAGATTGAACTCTTTGGCCTGAATGCCAAGAGTCACGTCTGGAGGAAACCTGGCACCATCCCTATGGAGGTGGTGGCAGCCTCATGCTGTGGGGATGTTTGTTTTGGCAGGGACCTGGAGACTAGTCAGGATCGAGGCAAAGATGAATTGTGCAAAGTACAAAGAGATCCTTGATGAAAGCCTGCTCCAGAGCACTCAGGACCTCAGACTGGGGTGAAGGTTCACCTTCCAACAGGACAATGATCCTAAGCACACAGGCCAAGACAATGCAGGAGTAGCTTTGGGACAAGTCTCTGAATGTTCTTGAGTGGCCCAGCCAGAGCCCAGACTTGAACCCGATCTAACATCTTTGGAGAGACCTGAAAATGGCTGTGCAGCGACGCTCCCAATCCAACCTGACAGAGCTTGAGAGGATCTGCAGAGGAGAATGGGAGACACTCCCCAAATACAGGTGTGACAAGCTTGTAGCATCATGCCCAAGAAGACTCAAGGCTGTAATCGCTGTCAAAGGTGCTTCAACAAAGTACTGAGTAAAAGGTCTGAATACTTATGTACAGTGCCTTGCGAAAGTATTCGGCCCCCTTGAACTTTGCGACCTTTTGCCACATTTCAGGCTTCAAACATAAAGATATAAAACTGTATTTTTTTGTGAAGAATCAACAACAAGTGGGACACAATCATGAAGTGGAACGACGTTTATTGGATATTTCAAACCTTTTTAACAAATCAAAAACTGAAAAATTGGGCGTGCAAAAAAATTCAGCCCCCTTAAGTTAAGACTTTGTAGCGCCACCTTTTGCTGCGATTACAGCTGTAAGTCGCTTGGGGTATGTCTCTATCAGTTTTGCACATCGAGAGACTGACATTTTTTCCCATTCCTCCTTGCAAAACAGCTCGAGCTCAGTGAGGTTGGATGGAGAGCATTTGTGAACAGCAGTTTTCAGTTCTTTCCACAGATTCTCGATTGGATTCAGGTCTGGACTTTGACTTGGCCATTCTAACACCTGGATATGTTTATTTTTGAACCATTCCATTGTAGATTTTGCTTTATGTTTTGGATCATTGTCTTGTTGGAAGACAAATCTCCGTCCCAGTCTCAGGTCTTTTGCAGACTCCATCAGGTTTTCTTCCAGAATGGTCCTGTATTTGGCTCCATCCATCTTCCCATCAATTTTAACCATCTTCCCTGTCCCTGCTGAAGAAAAGCAGGCCCAAACCATGATGCTGCCACCACCATGTTTGACAGTGGGGATGGTGTGTTCAGCTGTGTTGCTTTTACGCCAAACATAACGTTTTGCATTGTTGCCAAAAAGTTCAATTTTGGTTTCATCTGACCAGAGCACCTTCTTCCACATGTTTGGTGTGTCTCCCAGGTGGCTTGTGGCAAACTTTAAACGACACTTTTTATGGATATCTTTAAGAAATGGCTTTCTTCTTGCCACTCTTCCATAAAGGCCAGATTTGTGCAATATACGACTGATTGTTGTCCTATGGACAGAGTCTCCCACCTCAGCTGTAGATCTCTGCAGTTCATCCAGAGTGATCATGGGCCTCTTGGCTGCATCTCTGATCAGTCTTCTCCTTGTATGAGCTGAAAGTTTAGAGGGACGGCCAGGTCTTGGTAGATTTGCAGTGGTCTGATACTCCTTCCATTTCAATATTATCGCTTGCACAGTGCTCCTTGGGATGTTTAAAGCTTGGGAAATCTTTTTGTATCCAAATCCGGCTTAAACTTCTTCACAACAGTATCTCGGACCTGCCTGGTGTGTTCCTTGTTCTTCATGATGCTCTCTGCACTTTTAACGGACCTCTGAGACTATCACAGTGCAGGTGCATTTATACTGAGACTTGATTACACACAGGTGGATTGTATTTATCATCATTAGTCATTTCGGTCAACATTGGATCATTCAGAGATCCTCACTGAACTTCTGGAGAGAGTTTGCTGCACTGAAAGTAAAGGGGCTGAATAATTTTGCACGCCCAATCTTTCTGTTTTTGATTTGTTAAAAAAGTTTGAAATATCCAATAAATGTCGTTCCACTTCATGATTGTGTCCCACTTGTTGTTGATTCTTCACAAAAAAATACAGTTTTATATATTTATGTTTGAAGCCTGAAATGTGGCAAAAGGTCGCAAAGTTCAAGGGGGCCGAATACTTTCGCAAGGCACTGTAAATGTGATATTTACGGTTTTTATTTTAATTATTTAGCAAAATGTCTAAAAACCTGTTTTTGCTTTGTCATTATGGGGTATTGTGTGTAGATTGATGAGAAACACATACAGTGGGGCAAAAAAGTATTTAGTCAGCCACCAATTGTGCAAGTTCTCCCACTTAAAAATATGAGAGAGGCCTGTAATTTTCATCATAGGTACACTTCAACTATGACAGACAAAATGAGAAGAAAAAAAATCCAGAAAATCACATTGTAGGATTTTTAATGAATTTATTTGCAAATTATGGTGGAAAATAAGTATTTGGTCAATAACAAAAGTTTATCTCAATACTTTGTTATATACCCTTTGTTGGCAATGACAGAGGTCAAATGTTTTCTGTAAGTCTTCACAAGGTTTTCACACACTGTTGCTGGTATTTTGGCCCATTCCTCCATGCAGATCTCCTCCAGAGCAGTGATGTTTTGGGGCTGTTGCTGGGCAACACAGACTTTCAACTCCCTCCAAAGATTTTCTATGGGGTTGAGATCTGGAGACTGGCTAGGCCACTCCAGGACCTTGAAATGCTTCTTACGAAGCCACTCCTTCGTTGCCCGGGCGGTGTGTTTGGGATCATTGCCATGCTAAAAGACCCAGCCACGTTTCATCTTCAATGCCCTTGCTGATGGAAGGAGGTTTTCACTCAAAATCTCACGATACATTGCCCCATTCATTCTTTCCTTTACACGGATCAGTCGTCCTGGTCCCTTTGCAGAAAAACAGCCCCAAAGCATGATGTTTCCACCCCTATGCTTCACAGTAGGTATGGCGTTTTTTGGATGCAACTCAGCATTCTTTGTCCTCTAAACACGACGAGTTGAGTTTTTACCAAAAAGTTCTATTTTGGTTTCATCTGACCATATGACATTCTCCCAATCTTCTTCTGGATCATCCAAATGCTCTCTAACAAACTTCAGACGGGCCTGGACATGTACTGGCTTAAGCAGGGGGACACGTCTGGCACTGCAGGATTTGAGTCCCTGGCAGCATAGTGTGTTACTGATGGTAGGCTTTGTTACTTTGGTCCCAGCTCTCTGCAGGTCATTCACTAGGTCCCCCCGTGTGGTTCTGGGATGTTTGCTCACCGTTCTTGTGATCATTTTGACCCCACGGGGTGAGATCTTGCGTGGAGCCCCAGATCGAGGGAGATTATCAGTGGTCTTGTATGTCTTCCATTTCCTAATAATTGCTCCCACAGTTGATTTCTTCAAACCAAGCTGCTTACCTATTGCAGATTCAGTCTTCCCAGCCTGGTGCAGGTCTACAATTTGGTTTCTGGTGTCCTTTGGCAGCTCTTTGGTCTTGGCCATAGTGGAGTTTGGAGTGTGACTGTTTGAGGTTGTGGACAGGTGTCTTTTATACTGATAACAAGTTCAAACAGGTGCCATTAATACAGGTAATGAGTGGAGGACAGAGGAGCCTCTTAAAGAAGAAGTTACAGGTCTGTGAGAGCCAGAAATCTTGCTTGTTTGTAGGTGACCAAATACTTATTTTCCACCATAATTTGCAAATAAATTCATAAAAAATCCTACAAAGTGATTTCCTGGATTTTTTTCTCATTTTGTCTGTCATAGTTGAAGTGTACCTACGATGAAAATTACACTTTTTTGCCCCACTGTATATTTAATCTATTATAGAACAAGGCTGTAACCTAACAAAATGTGGAAAAAGTCAAGGGGTCTGAATATTTTCCGATGGCACTGTATGTAATGTATGCTTTAGGGATGGAGGAAGAACGAGGAAGAGACAGAGGATGACATTTCTGTCAGTGTGCGCTGAATGAATGAATGACTGACTGAATGAATGATAAGTGAGAAGTTGAATGCTGCTTGTGCATATAATGCTGATATATAATACAGTATGTGTCCAGTACTTCTGTCACACACATCTCCTGGTAATGACTGGAGCAGAATAAGTGGAATGGTATCAAATACATCAAACACATGGTTTCCAGGTGTTCCATGCCATTCCGATATGAGCCGTCCTCCCCGAGCAGCCTCCTGTGCCACACCTATGCTAGTACATCAGAAGGGTGTGTTGGCTGTGGGTGGAAATGTCAGTGTTGCTGAGCAGTGACACCAGTGTGTGTGTGTGTGTGTGTGGGGTGGGGGGGGGGTGGGGGGGGGGGGGTGGGGGGGGGGTACCCTTGCCTGTCCTTGCTGTCATTTAATCCCTGTACCTTCCAGGCCTCTGTAGTTAGTCAGGTGGCTGGAGCCTTAGTGAGTCTGCTGCTGTCACCAGTCACCATACAAACACCACAGAGACTTATAGGCACACCCACTGCCAGTGTGGGTCTGTTTGCACCCTTACTACATACACAGTACGCAGGCACACACACACAGACACACACACACACGCACACACACACACACACACACACACACACACACACACACACACACACACACACACACACACACACACACACACACACACACAGACACAGACACAGACACAGACACAGACACAGACACAGACACAGACACACACACATACACACACACACACGCGCACCCACACAGTCTGCAATTAGGGTTCCTTGGGATTTGATCAAAGACTATGTACAATGTAGTCCATTCATTTGATATTCTAAATGCAAAAGCCATTTCTCTGTAGTTCTGCAAACCTATTTGTGTCTACATAGCAAGATAAACTGCAGCTATAGCTAGACAGTAGTCCACGTGTAGGGAAAGCCCCCAGTGCTAGGGAAAGCCCCCACACACACATGCTGGGACAAAGTGGATGCTATAGGACAGACTACAGCAGTGTTCAGTAGCAGCCTGTCTGTTGGACAGTACACACTGATAATGGCTGTCCCTATATGGATGCCGCGATGGAAATCCATAATGATAGTGATAGAGCTACAGCCCCCTAGAACAGGGTTTTCCAAACTCAGTCCAGGGGCCCACATTGGGTACAAGTTTTGTTTCTTTACCCCAGCACTACACAGCTGATTCCAATAATCAAGGCTTGATGATGAGTTGGTTATCTGAATCAGCAGTGTAGTGCTGGGGGAAACCACAACATGCCCCCAGGGGGGGCCCCAGGACCCAGTTTGGGAAACCCTGCCCGTTGCTGTGCCTATGTACAATAAGGCTGTCGTCAAGGCCGGTGACAATCAGTGACAATCGTCAGGGAAGGACAACGTCACTCCTGTGGAATATAGCAGTGGAATAATCCCTCCCTGCCTTCCATTCTATCTGACTCATTGTAGATCTATTCATATCCCTGATTGAGACCAGTAGGACCCAGGCACCATGCCCCAGGCACCTGTCCCACTCCATCCTCACTTTGATGTATTCTGCCTGGGTACTCACACTGCCAGGGCAGTCTGGTGACCCACCAGGACCAGGTTCACTGTCCGGTGTTACATAACTGTGTAATAACAGCATTTCAATGCAGCAGCCTATTCGTGCTGTAGTTGTTTGATTGCTAGAACAATCTTGACAAGCCCCCCTTTCTCTCTCTCTCTCCCCCTTCTCTCTCTCTCCCCCTTTCTCTCTCTCTCTCCCCCTTTCTCTCTCTCTCTCCCCTTTCTCTCTCTCTCTCGCTCTCTCTTTCACTGCTGTTGAACTTTTATAGTGATCATTATCTAAGCTTAGGGGAAAAACCCCAGCGATCATTCCCATATGGAGTCTCTTCATTCTCCTGCACCTCCATCCCTCTTTCCATCCCTCCATCTCCCTAACTATGTTAACTCTAATTCAATAAGCTACTTGGCTGCTACTAACTACCAAATACGATCCTGTGGAATGCCTGTATCAACAAACACATTTTTATTTTTCTGACAACGGGATCAACATTTCGATATAAGTCAAAATGTTGTTATTTCCTTTCCTCATTGTGATTGATATTTGGTCGGTTTTAAGTCATGACTGTCTCGACTATTTCTATTTCTATTGCTTAGCTCCATTTCTTACCACAGAATCTTCATTAAATGATTATAGTGGCCCTTAAAGGGCAAAGCAGTTCAAAAATATATATGAAGTCAACATAAACAAACAATCTGTCACTTGTTAATGAGTGACCCTGAGTGACCCTGTTACCATGCTGGTAACCTGACAACGTTACGCCATTAGAATTCTTGCCGTCTGTACACACGTTCATGTAACTGTGCAGACGACTGACGACGCTGTCGCACTATGTCCATGGATCCCATCCAACCCGGCAGGGCGGCACTGAGCACTTCATTTGGCTCCTCTGTATTTCCAATCACATTGCCTTCCAAGTTCCTGTCTCTCTCTCTCTCTCACACACACACACACACACACACACACACACACACACACACACACACACACACACACACACACACACACACACACACACACACACACACACACACACACCCTTTACCCATCCACCCACCTTCAGCACATACATATTCTCTCTCTCTCTCTCTCTCTCTCTCTCTCTCTCACACACACACACACACACACACACACACCATCTTGTTGGTTTTATTTAATTAGGGACACCCAGGGTACACTTAAGTCGGTGGGAGACTGTTTGTGATCGGGGGTCAGCGAGCCAAATGCTATATTGAATGCCAGGGGTGAGAGAGAAACACCTCTCAGGTTATTTTTATAACCCATTACCGCCCCCTGTCTGTGGCAGACTGGTGCTGCAGGACAAATATGCTGTAGGAACACATACATAAATAAATGTGTAACTTAGCAGATGCTTTTTTAATGTTACTTGCGCTACACTCTTGCCGAATAGGACACTGCTTACCGATCGGATAGATCAGTGATGCCCTCTCCTTGTCCGGGGAGATCTGTGATCAGAGCCCTGGAAATCCATGTGCTTTCAGGCTTTGCCGGAGTGTGACTGAGCATCCTATTCCCTATTTAGTGCACTACTTTTGACCAGGGCACATATGTAGGGAATAGGGTGCCATTTGGTACACAGACGGTGGCTTTTTACATCCCCGTTTTTGAAGTAATGCTATCTGACTGACGCCGAGGATGAGGTGCTGATGGTTTGTAACGAATACCTAGCATCTGTCACAGGCCACGTGAGCAAAGCCTGGACGTCCGAGGATAACACATGCCGCGAATAATTACACGAGTAGAAGGACTGAAAAAACATTACTTCAGAATACGGACGGTATCCTCTGTCTGCTTTCAGCAGCTAGATGAGTTCAGGTCAACAGGAAACTGTAACGGAGGGGTAATTTCTTCAGCTAAAAGGCCTATAAGACTCTATATCAGTCAGGTTACAAAACCATGCCTGGAACCCGAAGACTCTTGTTAGCTCCCCTAGCTAATGCCTAGGCTTTAGCTCACAGGGCTAATACAGACTTGTGGCCTTTAGAAGACCCAGGCCTGAAGCTATAGAGCTCCGAAATATCTTTATTTACAGTTGCCATGGCAAAACATACAGAGGCACCCTCCTTCCATGTTACATAAACTACCTAAACAGTTAAGTGGGGATGCCATGGACCTAAAGGACCACAAAGGAACATACATCGTCACACATGTCCCCAACTGGCTAAATACCAACCTGTGAGGTCTTAGCAGGCCTGTTAGGACGGTCTGTAGTGGGATGTGTAGTGAGGCACAGTGGGAGACAAATGATGGTGTTTTACGGCCTCTGTGTGTACGTCTGCAGGTTCATGTTTCAAGGCAGCAGCATGGATCAGGTTGTATCCATGGCATGGACAGCTGCAGTGTGATTCTCACCTTCAATGGCTGACAAGAGTTGGCTGAGAAGAGCTGCATTGCTCACAGCTAGCGCCAACAGGCTAATTGCTAGCAAACGGCTAACATGGCACATTGCCCATTGCTATCATCAAGCGGCTAATTGCTAAGCTAAAGGCTAATGTAGTTGTATGGTGATGATGACTCAGGTGTTTAGGTGTGATTCTCAGCTGTGCTGTGTGATTCTCTATTCTTCTGAGAAGAGGTGGCACATCTTGTTGACCAATGCTAGCAGCTACTGACTAATCGCTAAGCTATAGGTTAACCTATGGTGGCATAGGGGTTTGTGACTGTGTATGCTAATGTATACACATACCAACGCACATGATTGATTTGATCTATCCTCAACTCAGACAGGAATAATGACGCTCGCGTCTTCTACCGGCCCAATGTCAATGTTAAATGTGGATGTGAAAAATGCACCACAAGTCCTTTGACCTAAGAGCCTCAGACTCAAGATAAGTCGCATCTGACTCAACACACGCATTGATCAAATGGGTCAGGGCGGAAAGCTTAGCACCCGTGTGACTGTCCATGACCGTCCATGGTACACACATGGGACTCTCTGTGCTCTCTGTGTTCTCTATGGGCTTCCTATTCTGGCTCTGATTCACAAGTAAACAATTTACTGCTCATGATCGGTCGATCATCACCTCCTGTGTGTGTGTGTGTGTGGGAGTGAGTGAGTGAGCTATGCCCATTCATCACCTCCTCTGGTCATTGTCAGCATTATAACCCACCAATATTACATTCCTAGTGAGTACACACTGTCATGTGTATGTGCAACAACCTGGGGTTGTAACTCGGGTCTCCTAATTATTCTGTGTCAGAGGTTACTTACTATCCATGGCTACATATACATTACTGTCGCTAGCTCAGATTTCACCGTCTACAAACATGCAGTCTAAGCTACTCCAGGTTATGCTATATAAACAGGGGTACAATAGGGAGAGAATGTGTAGGAACAGAGTTCCCATCATTTTGACACGTTATAAGATGACTTCCTGACACAGGGTTTGTTGTCGGAGTCTGTCTCTACAGGGTTGTCTTTACCCAGGTCTGCTCCCCTCAAATAGTCTAAGCAGGCCTAAGCATCTCCATTCAAGGAGCTGAAATCTGAGTGTAGCAATCTGAGAGGCTGTTGAGTATTCATTCTGCTCTTGGCTTTACACACTGCCACACACCAAGTCTGTTCTGGACAGACAGTCACACACCAAGTCTGTTCTGGACACACAGTCACACACCAAGTCTGTTCTGGACAGACAGCCACACACCAAGTCTGTTCTGGACACACAGTCACACACCAAGTCTGTTCTGGACACACAGTCAGACACCAAGTCTGTTCTGGACACATAGTCACACACCAAGTCTGTTCTGGACACACAGTCACACACCAAGTCGGTTCTGGACACACAGTCACACACCAAGTCTGTTCTGGACAGACAGTCACACACCAAGTCTGTTCTGGACAGACAGTCACACACCAAGTCTGTTCTGGACACACAGTCACACACCAAGTCTGTTCTGGACACACAGTCACACACCAAGTCTGTTCTGGACACACAGTCACACACCAAGTCTGTTCTGGACACACAGTCACACACCAAGTCTGTTCTGGACAGACAGGCGTTGATGCAGGAAAATAAAGAGCGGCTGTGAAAGTGTCCAGTGTGATGAATAAGGTCTATTTTGGATAAAGAGAGCAATTGGGTTTATCTGTAATGTCTGTATGTCTGTACATGTAAGTTGATCCAGTAAGATGTTTGGATGCGTCTGTGCTTTACAAGAAGATTAAAGGAGTAGTCCACTACAAAGCTATATTTGGGGATTTTCTTCATTATTCCACTGTTGATGAAGTTCAAAATCAAGTTCAAAATATCGGACATTCAAAAAGCAAATTGTAACTTGCCACATCATCATGAGGATTATAAATCCTTTAATGTGGCTCCTTGTGTGTCAAATCAATACAGGAGTGTTAGAGGTCTCCAATTGTATTCATTGAACTGGAACTTTTAGAAAGTTATAGAAATCAAACCATGATCAGAAACAGAGAGGCTGTTGTCTTTTCCTTTTTCCTCTTTCTTTAAAAACAACATTATTTATAGATTTCAGATATAACAATATCCCTCCCTCCCTCCCTCCCTCCCTCCCTCCCTCCCTCCCTCCCTCCCTCCCTCCCTCCCTCCCTCCCTCCCTCCCTCCCTCCCTCCCTCCCTCCCTCCCTCCCTCCCTCCCTCTCTCTCTCCCCCCCTCCCTCCCTCCCTCTCTCCCCCCTCCCTCCCTCCCTCCCTCACCCTCCCTCCCTCCCTCCCTCCCTCCCTCCCTCCCTCCCTCCCTCCCTCCCTCCCTCCCTCCCTCCCTCCCTCCCTCCCTCCCTCCCTCCCTCCCTCCCTCCCTCCCTCTCTCCCCCCCTCCCTCCCTCCCTCCCTCCCTCCCTCTCTCCCCCCTCCCTCCCTCCCTCCCTCCCTCTCCCTCAGTGACCGGGTTGGGGCTAACAGTTGTATTACACATATGTGAGAATGCCTCAAAAATGTGGTCCCAGAGGCCTCAAATATTGGCATGACCAAAACATGTGTCCCTCAGTCGCTGGACTCTGGTGGCATCTCAAACATTTGAGGTCAACATTTGAGTATATTTTTGCTGTCATTTGAGTAATGGAGACTCTGAACTCTGAACTGAATGAGCCCATTCCTTATGCAAAATGATGATGTGTGGATACGCTCAATACTTTATATCATCTGGTAGCTCGCCGCCTATTTTTTATTTTTTTAACTAGGCAAGTCAGTTAAGAACACATTCTTATTTTCAATGACGGCCTAGGAACAGTGGGTTAACTGCCTTGTTCAGGGGCAGAACGACAGATTTTTACTTTGTCAGCTCGGTGTTGCAACCTTTCAGTTACTAGTCCAACACTCTAACTACTAGCATACCTGCCACCCCCTATATCTTGCTCGCTGTTGTCTTTTCTAACATGGCCGTTCAGTGATTACCAGACCTAAACCCTTCACTCTCTTTATACTGACATCTTTATCATTAACAGACTCGCCTGTCTCTCTCTCTGTCTCTGCAGACCTAGTGGTGGAGGCCTCCAGCCCCGATGAGCTGCATCTCCACGTGCCGCTCTCCTGTGACCTCTCCTGTGACTCCACAGATGACCATGGAGGACAAATCTCCTCCAACGACACCCCGGCCCCAGGCTCCGTGTGTCAGTCCTGTAACCCCCCTCGAAGCCTTGCTACACCGTCCAAAGAGGAGCCCCTAGCCTCCACAGAGGAGGTCCCCATGGAGAGGTTGGCTAGCGAAGAGGAACACCTAGCCTCCACAGAGGAGGTCCCCATGGAGAGGTTGGCGAGCGAGGAGGCTGCATCTGAGGAGGTGATAGCTGAGGAGGAATCTGTGGAGTCTGCAGAGACTTCAGAGGAGGTCCAAGCATCAGAGGAGAGGGTGGAGGAAGCTGCCTCGTCTGAGGAGGAAGAACTGGAGGAAGCTGCCTCGTCTGAAGAAGAAGTAGTGGAGGAAGCTCCCTCGTCTGAAGAAGAGGTTATAGAGGAGGTTGAGGCAGAACATGAAGCTGAGGAAGAAGAGGTTGTAGAGGAAGAGGAAGCAGTTAAGGAAGCGGTGGGCATGGAGGAGGAAGTGGATGTAGTTGAAGAGGAAGTAGAGGAAACAATAGAAGAACCTGCAGTAGAGGAACCTGTTGTTGAGGAGGTAACGACTGAGGAGGTTGCCGAGGAGGAGGCAGTAGAGGAAGCAGTAGAGGGGGCAGTAGAGGGGGCAGTAGAGGAGGCAGTAGAGGAGGCAGTAGAGGATTCAGTAGAGGATTCAGTAGAGGAGGCAGTAGAGGAAGAAGTAGAGGAAGAAGTAGTATTAGTGGCTGAACCTGTGGTGGAACCCAAGCTGGTTGAATCCGAGCCAGAACCTGCGGTGGAACCTGAAGTGGTTGAACCCGAGCCAGAGGCGGTGGTCAAGGAGGTGGCTCCAGAACCAGAGCCTGTTGTAGAGGAATCTGCTCCGGAACCCACTCCGGAACCTGCGGAAGCCGCTCCAGAACCTGTAGAAGCAGGTGAGGTGGTTGTGGAGGCAGTGAAGGAGGACGAGCTGGTGGAGGAGGTGGCAGCTGTTTTGGAGGAGGTACATGTTTTTGAGGAGGAAGCGGTGGTGGAAGAGGAGGCTCCTGTTGTTGTTAAGGAGGAGGCGACTGTTGTTGAGGAGGCGCCTGTTGAGGATGTGACAGTGGAGGATGCACCAGCAAAGGCAGAAGCACCAGTAAAAGGTATAGAGTACTGCGTTATTAGAATTTATCATTTGAACGAGAAAAACGTTATTGTCCAAACAATTTGGAAACAAACTTGTTTGTTTATATCAATGTGTCGATATTTATTCTTTCTATACTAAATGTGATTGCTCAGGCTAAAAGTACCTCTGGCGAGCACTTTTAAGTTACATATTGTAGAGATGGGGTTACAGGATTATGTCATATCTCCCCACTTTCTTCTTCACAGTGCTTTGAATACACTTCAGTCGGCTCTTAGGAGCCAACTGTCAACTTTACAGTGTCAACTCAAGTGTATTCAAAGCCATGATGAGCGAGTGCTACTGTAATCAGGAGACTCCTCTCTGCCATTTGGTGCTGTAGTGTTGACACCAGCTATAAAAGACATAGGATCTGGTCTGGCTCTTACATTATCTTTAAACTCTCTCTCATTCTCTCTCTCTCCTCTCTCTAACCACTTTCCCTCCCTCCTTTTCTCCTCCCTCCTCTCCTCCCTCCCTCCATCCCTTCCTCTTTCCCTGGCCCGTGCCATGCCCCAGAACCTGATATGTGTGGCTAAAGGTGGCATCAGGAATAACCCCTAGCTGAGCCCGAAATAAACAGGACAGACATAGAGGGAGGAAGGGAAGAGATAGATAGATGGGCAGATGGACACTGATATAACAACATGGACGGATGGCTACAGAGCCACACAACAGATGCTGTGGTCAGTCAGTGTTCTGTTGTCATGGCAGGAAGTCAATTGGTGTCATGTTCAGGGGAGATCAAAGGTGAAATGTTCAGATAGAAATGTAATGAATAGAGCTCACATGATTCCCAGTTCTACATGGCAGACAGTTAAATATGTTCTAACATTACATTTCTTTCTGAATGTTCAGAAACGTTTAGGTAGAAATGTAATGAATAGAGCTCACACGATTCCCAGTCCTAGATGACAGACAATCACATCTGTTCCTGTAAAGTTGCAGATATAAATGTAATGAATAGAGCTGACAGGATTCCCCTATTCTACATGACAGACAAGCATGTACGCACACTGTACTGCGTATTACAAGCATACACTGAGTATACAAAACATTAAGAACACCTGCTCTTTCCATGACATAACTGACCAGGTGAAAGCTATGATCCCTCATTTATGTCACTTTTTAAATACGCTTAAATCTGTGTAGACGAAGGGGAGGAGACAGGTTAAAGGAGGACTTTTAAGCCTTGAGACAATTGAGACATGGATTGTGTATGTGTGCCATTCAGATGGTTTATGGGTGCGTCAAAAGATTTAAGTGCCTTTGAACGGGGTATGGTAGTAGGTGTCAGGCGCACAGGTTTGAGTCAAGAACTACAACGATTCTGGGTTTTTCACACTCAACAGTTTCCTGTGTGTATCAAGAATGGTCCACCACCCGAAGGACATCCAGCCAACGTGACAAAACTGTGGGAAGCATTGGAGTCAACATGGGCCAGCATCCCTGTGGAATGCTTTCAACACCATGTAGAGTCCATGCTCGATGAGGTCAAAAGGGGGATGGGGGGTGCAACTTAATATTAGGAAGGTGTTCCTAATGTTTTGTATACTCAATGTACATCATCATGATAATGCAGGGGAAATTCTACTTCCTGAGTCAGGGATATGGATATGTCAAGTTTGGATTCAACCTTGGTCTGATGACCTCATAATTGAGTTGACTGACAGGCTTTTCCTCCAATCGGCAGTGGGTGAGGAGGCAGCAAAGCTCAGAGACTGCTCCCACATCGATGAGATGCTCCGATTGGTTTCTGCCGAATCCTCGCCTGAGTTCTCTGGTAAGGAGCAAACAAGTTACAAGTAAGGCCCTGAGTTTTTCTCAATTCATCATTCCTCAATTCCTTCCATTTTGATCTCACCACCTCCTCACTCGTATTGGAGGAGAAGGTCCAAGGGGAGGGACCTTAGACTTTCTTCTCCATTGTGTATTGAGAAGCAGGCAAAGAGAGGATGCAAGGAATCTATAAAAGATTCATTGTGAAAAATACCCAGATTTTTTGGGGGACCACATGAGCTGACCAGGAAAAACTCTGTGTTTATATGTGAACAGGAGGGATTGAGAAATCTACTGTGCCTTTTCTGCTAAAATTACTGTGGAAATTGTTTCAAGGTGTGGAATGGATGTTAGTGTGTGTGTGAGTGTGTGTGCATGGCTGTGTGTGTGCGTGTGTGTGCCTTCCATTATATTACCATGACTACCATGATCATGAGTCAGGTTAGTTCATTCATGGTGCCTTCCGTTATATTACCATGACTACCATGACCATGAGTCAGGTTAGTTAATTCATGGTGCCTTCCATTATATTACCATGACTACCATGACAATGAGTCAGGTTAGTTCATTCATGGTGCATCCATTACAATACAATGACTACCATGACCATGCAAAATGTATTGTCTCCTCTCTTCTCTCCCACCCTGCTCTCTTCATCTGCTACTTCTGCCTCTCTCCACCTCTATCATCTTCTCTTCATCCCTCTTCTCTTCTATCTCCCTCTGTCCTCTTCTCCTCTTCTCTTCTCTCCCCCTCATCCTCTCCTCTCCTCCTCTCTCCCCCTCAATCCTCTCATCCCTCTTTCTTCTCTTCCTCTCTCCCCTCGTCATCACTCTCTCCTCTCCAGCTGCTATGAAGAAGCTGCAGCACATCTACCACTCAGCCATCAAGCCCATGGAGACGGCCTACAAGTACAATGAGCTCAGAGCTCACGAGGTCACAGGTAGCCTGTCCAACCACTTAGCATTAGCCTTGAGCCATTAGCTATTAGCATTTTTAATCGGTTTTATACTGACCTGTTGTCTTAGCGTATTAGCCTTTAGCCTGGTTAGCATTGTTTAGATTTGTTTATTAGTATTAGCATATTAGCCTTTAGCCATTAGCTATTAAACTTCTGTTCATTACCAACCTGTTACACAAAGAACAACAAAATGCTATATTTCCCCTGAAAAAACAGACAAGCATAAGTCTAGTTACCAACAGTCCTTGTAGACATTGTCATTAGCAATGGGGTTCCCAAGGCAAATGGGCAATACTATACACAGTTGTGTGCCAGCTTAGTCTAAATTCTCAGGGTGCCTTTGCCTGAAGAAACTGGAAAATCAACGAATTAACTGCATATACACCTGCCAGTAATCGAGTGTACACAGGAGCTTTCCAGAAAGTGGCTTTGTATGCCTCAGCATATATATACAGCTTTGTGTGGGTGACCAGGCCTCACTTAACCCAGGCTTGTTAGAGCTTGAGGGCTCAATCCATAGTACCATGATGTATGCAATGAACGCCCCCTTGTGGGACAAAGTGTACCATTGACAAAGTCTACAAAGTGACCCCCCTTCTCTCTCTCTCGCTTTCTCTCTCTCGCTATCTCTCTCTCGCTATCTCTCTCTCTCTTTCTCTCTCTTTCTCTCTATCTCTCTCTCTCTCTCTTTCTCTCTCTCTCTCACTATCTCTCTCTCTCTTTCTCTCTCTCACTATCTCTCTCTCTCTCTCTCTAGATGGAGAGATCACCTCCAAGCCCATGGTACTGTTCCTGGGACCCTGGTCTGTAGGCAAATCCTCCATGATCAACTACCTGCTGGGCGTGCACGGTACCCCACAACAACTTTACACAGGTAAGAGCATCTGTCACATAGCTTGGGCCTGGAGTTTCACCAGACGAACTCCTGACCAACACTCTACTCTGATAATCAGTCAATCAATCAAATGTATTTCTAAAGCCCTCATGGCACCCCTTACCAGTCTACACCCCTTACCAGTCTGCACCCCTTACCAGTCTGCACCCCTTACCAGTCTGCACCCCTTACCAGTCTACACCGCAGACAAGGTTTTCCACTTTATCATTCACTCTATTCCACATCTTGTCTATCTACTACTGATCTGTCATCTATTGCACCCTTCCCAGTCCACTTCTCTCCGGAATACAAACATGCCTCAATGCAACTGCTTCCTTTTCTGAGTAAACTATTTGGATAGCTGCCCTCTATTTCTGAAACTATCTGCCACCATTGTCGCAACCCCTATTACCAGCCTGTTCAACCTCTCTTTCATCTCGTCTGAGATCCCCAAGGATTGGAAAGCTGCCGCTGTCATCCCCCTCTTCAAAGGGGGAGACACCCTGGACCCAAACTGTTACAGACCTATATCCATCCTGCCCTGCCTATCTAAGGTCTTCGAAAGCCAAGTCAACAAACAGGTCACTGACCATCTCGAATCCCACCGTACCTTCTCCGCTGTGCAATCTGGTTTCCGAGCCGGTCATGGGTGCACCTCAGCCACACTCAAGGTACTAAACGACATCATAACCGCCATCGATAAAAGACAGTACTGTGCAGCCGTCTTCATCGACCTTGCCAAGGCTTTCGACTCTGTCAATCACCATATTCTTATCGGCAGACTCAGTAGCCTCGGTTTTTCGGATGACTGCCTTGCCTGGTTCACCAATTACTTTGCAGACAGAGTTCAGTGTGTCAAATCGGAGGGCATGCTGTCCGGTCCTCTGGCAGTCTCTATGGGGGTGCCACAGGGTTCAATTCTCAGGCCGACTCTTTTCTCTGTGTATATCAATGATGGTGCTCTTGCCAGACGACACCATTCTATATACTTTCGGCCCGTCTTTGGACACTGTGCTATCTAACCTCCAAACAAGCTTCAATGCCATACAACACTCCTTCCGTGGCCTCCAACTGCTCTTAAACGCTAGTAAAACCAAATGCATGCTTTTCAACCGGTCGCTGCCTGCACCTGCATGCCCGACTAGCATCACCACCCTGGATGGTTCCGACCTAGAATATGTGGACGTCTATAAGTACCTAGGTGTCTGGCTAGACTGCAAACTCTCCTTCCAGACTCATATCAAACATCTCCAATCGAAAATCAAATCAAGAGTCGGCTTTCTATTCCGCAACAAAGCCTCCTTCACTCAAGCCGCCAAGCTTACCCTAGTAAAACTGACTATCCTACCGATCCTCGACTTCGGCGATGTCATCTACAAAATGGCTTCCAACACTCTACTCAGCAAACTGGATGCAGTCTATCACAGTGCCATCCGTTTTGTCACTAAAGCACCTTATACCACCCACCACTGCGACTTGTATGCTCTAGTCGGCTGGCCCTCGCTACATATTCGTCGCCAGACCCACTGGCTCCAGGTCATCTACAAGTCTATGCTAGGTAAAGCTCCGCCTTATCTCAGCTCACTGGTCACGATGGCAACACCCATCCGTAGCACGCGCTCCAGCAGGTGTATCTCACTGATCATCCCTAAAGCCAACACCTCATTTGGCCGCCTTTCGTTCCAGTACTCTGCTGCCTGTGACTGGAACGAATTGCAAAAATCGCTGAAGTTGGAGACTTTCATCTCCCTCACCAACTTCAAACATCAGCTATCTGAGCAGCTAACCGATCGCTGCAGCTGTACATAGACTATTGGTAAATAGCCCACCCTTTTCACCTACCTCATCCCCATACTGTTTTTATTTATTTACTTTTCTGCTCTTCTGCACACCAATATCTCTACCTGTACATGACCATCTGATCTTTTATCACTCCAGTGTTAATCTGCAAAATTGTAATTATTTGCCTACCTCCTCATGCCTTTTGCACACATTGTATATAGACCCCCCCTTTGTTTTCTACTGTGTTATTGACTTGTTAATTGTTTACTCCATGTGTAACTCTTTGTTGTATGCTCACACTGCTATGCTTTATCTTGGCCAGGTCGCAGTTGCAAATGAGAACTTGTTCTCAACTAGCCTACCTGGTTAAATAAAGGTGAAATAAAAAAATAAAAATATTAATCTCTCTCTTACACATTCTAACCACCCTCTCTTCCTCCTTATCTCCCCCCTCTTCCTCTCTTCCTCCCTCCCACCTCTCCCCCTCTTCCTCGCTCCCACTCTCTCCCAGGTGCTGAGCCCACTACATCTGAGTACACAGTGGTGATGCACGGTGACAAGTTCCGCTCGGTGGAGGGCATCGTGATGGCAGCCGACAGCTCCAGGTCCTTCTCCCCTCTGGAGAAGTTTGGCCAGGGGTTCCTGGAGAGGCTGGTGGGGATTGAGATGCCCCATAAACTGCTGGAGAGAGTCACCCTGGTGGACACGCCTGGGATTATTGAGAACCGCAAGCAGCAGGAGAGAGGTGGGGAGTAGAACACACACACACTAACCTCTCATATACAGCCATGTGTATTAGATCAAGTACACTCTTTAGATATTTGTTACATGCTGTGAAGTGACAATCACAAGCAGCAGGAGAGAGGTGGGAGAACAGACAGAGATTCATTAACAGTCACACTCATGCACACCGAATGGTAACACACTGCATGCAACACACACACCTACAAATTCACAGAAATGGAATGCTGAAAAGACTTAACTCACTGTATACTACCACACCTTTGAGTAAAACAGCCTCTGATTGGTCGTCCTTCCCCATCCAGGCTACCCCTATAGCGAGGTGTGTCAGTGGTTCATTGACCGTGCTGACCTCATCTTCCTGATGTTTGACCCCACCAAGTTGGATGTGGGCGGGGAGCTGGCGACACTGTTCAAACAGATGAAGGTAAAGAAGTGTAAAGCATAGAAATTGAATTACTAGAACGGAAGTGTTGGGTGGACCGGCAGCCATATTGAGTGTACCAATAGGAGTAAAGCAGGAAGCAAAAGTAGTAAGTTCAGCATGAACATTTTTGCTTTATCAAAAGTCAACTCAACTGAAATTACAAAAGAGTAGATTCCTTTCTCATTCTAGTAATTATATGTCTATGCTGCAAAGCAAAGTGCCTTCGATTGCCCAATATACAGTCAGTCTTGGCCTAGCACTTTAATAACACTTAATAACCTTTCTAAACTCTGTTTTCTTCATTCATTCATTGATCCATCCATGAATTCATTCATTCTAGGGCCGAGAGTCCCAGATCCGCATCATCCTGAACAAGGCAGACAGCCTGTCCTCCCAGGACCTGATGCGTGTCTACGGCGCCCTGTTTTGGTCCATGGCTCCTCTCATCAACGCCACAGAGCCTCCCCGGGTCTACGTCAGCTCCTTCTGGCCCACAGAATACGCAGCCGACACCAGCCGAGAGCTCTTCATACGGGAGGAGATCTCACTGCTCGAAGACCTCAACCAGGTGAAGCTCAACCACCTACAGACATTACAGAATACACACAAACACATTACACGCACACACCAGCCCATGGCTTTTCATATGGGAGGAGACCTTGCTGCTCGAGAAGCTACCATCTCCTGCCGTTGTGCACTTGAGAAAAGCACCTAAAATCTGTGACAATGGTGAACGTGCATAAAGATGTCAGAATTCAGATGTGATGTCATTGTTTAGCACTATCCACTGAGTTATGAAACTATGACGCGTATATGGTTCAATGTGCCAGTAAATCAGCACAATCTACTTTTTTTTTGGTTTTTCAAAGTCCCGGGCGTCTTCAAGCTAAAATTGGAATCATGTATACTGTGCTAATGACCATGCAAACAAAAGAGTCATGGAGAGTGATGTACAATTCGGCGAACTTAGCAAAACGAGGCATTTGTGATAAGTGCATGGGGGACGCCATCTTTATTCACCTCTGCTGTTGACAATAATCTCCTTGTTCTTCTATCTTCAGGTCATTGAGAACCAGCTGGAGAACAAGATAGCCTTCATCCGCCAGCACGCCATCCGGGTCAGGATCCACGCCCTGCTGGTAGATCGCTACCTCCATACATACCACGAGAAGCTGGGCTGGTTCAGCGACCCCGACGAGGTGTTCAGGGACATCGTCTCAGACCCTGACAAGTTCTACATCTTCAAGTCCATCCTGGCCAAGACCAATGTAAGTGAGAGAGTGTGTGTAGGGAGGGGGTGTAGGTGTCATGGATTGTGTGTGTAATGTGTGTATGGAATATGTATATAACGTGTGTTTAAGGTGTGCGAAGTGTGTGTATAATGTGTATGTAATGTGCACAATGTGTATATAATGTGTGTATTAAATGTGTGTGAGTAATGTGCATATAACATGTCTTTAATGTGTGTGTGTGTGTGTGTGTGTATATAATGTGTGTATAACTACCATATATATATTGTGTGTATATAATGTGTGTATAACTACCATATATATATATTGTGTGTATATAATGTGTGTATAACTACCATATATATATATATATTGTGTGTATATAATGTGTGTATAACTACCATATATATATATTGTGTGTATATAATGTGTGTATAACTACCATATATATATATTGTGTGTATATAATGTGTGTATAACTACCATATATATATATATTGTGTGTGTGTGTGTGTATATAATGTGTGTATAACTACCATATATATATAATGTGTGTATAACATGTCTATAATGTGTGTGTGTGTATATAATGTGTGTATAACATGTCTATAATGTGTGTGTGTGTGTGTGTATATAATGTGTGTGTATAACTACCATATATATATATTGTGTGTATAACATGTATATAATGTGTGTATAACTACCATATATATATAATGTGTGTATATAATGTGTGTATAACTACCATATATATATATTGTGTGTATAGCATGTATAGAACTTGTGTGTTCTCCCTTTCTACAGGTGAGCAAGTTCGACCTGCCAGACAAAGAGGCCTACCAGGACTTCTTTGGCATCAACCCTCCATCAGGCTTTAAGCAGCTGTCCTCCCTCTGTTCCTGGTCGACAGGCTGTCTGATTGACAAGATAGAGAAAGCTATCACTGTGGAGCTCCCTTCCCTACTGATTAGCCTGGGAAAGAAAGACAGTCCACCCCCAGCCAAGGCCGCCCCAGCCGCTCCACCCCCACTTCCTGAGACAAAACCCAAGAACCGCTGGCGAAAGGATTGAGGAGGAGAGATGAAGAGAGGGATGAATGGAGAGAAGAGGACGGAAGGAAGAAAAAAAGGAGGGAGGCCGAAGCCAGAGGCTGTACTGCGGTGACTGGACACGGGGAAGAGAGGAGAGAGGGATGGGGTGGAGGATAGGAAATATGTACAGCTGGGGAAAAAGGGGGATTGAAGCCACATGAAGCGAATGGGAACCTTCCAGGCCCATTAGAAGTAATCCAACAAGAAAAAAAACGGAAACAGGTTTTTTAACTATTTAAATCAGAGACTCTTATCTTCCTCAGTGTTATTATTTAACTCCGAACGAAAACAGGGAAATATAAACAAGAGTTTGTTTTATTTCTGTTTGTTTGCCAGTTTGTTTATTTTAGTTATTCAAGTTTTTCTCTTCTTCTTCATCCGTAGACAAGAAGGAAAAATACCAGCGATCAGTAACAGCATAATATTCTATTGTCTTTATTGTCATTTCAAAAGGGTCTGGATTTCTGTGCTCCTTACCAGCAGTCAGTTACAGCATTCTTCTATGGTATTGTATTGTATTTTATTGTCATTTCTAAACGACAGCTTCGTTGTCAGTGCAGTATGTCATTGCTGTGTAAGAACGCATTTGTACATTGATGCCAGTTAAATGGGCCGTAGCCTTCTCTTCCTGTTGTTATGGCTTTGCCTCAATATGCTGCATGTCAAAGTCGCATTAAAGTTGTATTTTATCCTTGTAGCTTCAGATCCCATTGACGACCCAGATTCTTGTGTCAATTCTTTAGAGAGAAAAGGGAGGGAGAAAGAAAGACAAAAAATAGACCCAATATATGTTTGATCCAATAAGGGTAGGGCCTACATTCTGAAGGGAACGTCCTGTCCCCAGCAATAATGTAAAATTGATATGCTTCTTACTTTGTGAAGAAGGAGTGTTAGCCAGGCCAAACACACAGAGTGGTTTTAAACCATTTTAACACACACACACACACACCCATCACTGCAAGGTTCCACATCTGTCTGAGACACAGAAACCAGATGTACATAATATTAGGTATTTAATCATTATGTTTGGTTCAACCTACACCTTTACAATAAAAGTAATCTAAATCATAAATAAATAAATAAAAAGTCATCTAGATCATCAATAGGATTTTAACCTTACAAATGCTTTTTCTCCAGTAGCTGAGAATGTTTCATATGAGTTGATGGATCAACTGTTCAAAATTGGGAGCCAAATGTTTGATTACTGCACCAAAGTCGTGAATAAATGGAATTAGGACATTTATGAAATTCTTAGCTAATTTTTGCCAAACTTCAGATCACTATCTCACGGCCTCTGGACATCACAAGGAAATCATACCTAGATCCTTTATGATCGTCATGGATAGATCTTTAATGCACAGAATACCACTTGTCTCTAGCACCAAGGTCAAAGGTCAAATGTACTTCAAATTGACTTAAGATCAGTGTTGCTCTGCCTCAGCTTGTTTCTAGGACAACCTGTTAAAAAGTTAAATAGACCCAAGGTCAAGGTAAAATTGCTGGTCAAATTGACCAAGAACATCATGGATGTCACTATTCCGGTACCGGGTCAAATTTTTGTTGTTGTTGTTACGTGTTTTACACGTTTGAGACACAACCTTAGGAAAGTAGATGAAGGGTCATGATGGAAAAATGACGTAAAATAGTATTTGAGTGATTTATAATTCAAATTGAACCAGGACATAAGGGAAGGGTTAAAAGCAAAAACAAATGTGGTGTAATTTCGGCCATAGTCATCCATCTCATAAAAACGCTGCAGTGGCACCAGAATTCCACCAGGTGGTGCCTGAACTCAATGGCAGTCAATGGAAATGATTACCAGGGTTTATAGCACCCTATTCCCTATTCCCTAAAGCCCTGGCCTGGTCAAACCTAGTGCACTATATACGGAATAGATTGCCATTTGGGACACACACAGGTAAAGATGGATAGTGAAGTGAAGTTCTGAGAGGACATTTAGTCACATAAAATGAGATGTGTATAAACTAATAGATCTCCAATACCTCACCTTTTTCTGTCAGTCAGCGTGAAAACGAAAGAACATAAATCCATCACCATGGCAACTCTAACCACTCTGTTTGAACAGTTAAAAAATAAAAGTGGTATAAAAAAATTATTGATAGGCCTACTTGCGACAAACTATCACTAACTGTTGTGAGAAGCTTGAGAACTCAAAATAAGTTCTCCTCTATCCCCAATAAATTGAGTTACCAAATATCTGTTTTTAGTAAATAAGAAGTCAATTTAGTCTAATAAGAAGTCAATTTGAGTCCATCAGTCCAATTTGTGCCAATTTGAGTCTATCTAGTCTAAAAATAAGTCCATCTGAGTACAGACCAAGACTCTTCCTCAGTCATTGAGGAACCAAGCTTGTGTGTGTTGGCCATTTGTGTGGGTGTGTGTTTTTGTAATACCTATATTATAAGGATTATAGATTAGGGCGTGACCCCCACTGAATAAATTAACCCCTACAAAAAGTCCTACAGGAATCCTGCAGGAAATCTGTTACAGGTTTGTGTGTGTGTGTGTGTGTGTGTGTGTGTGTGTGTGTGTGTGTGTGTGTGTGTGTGTGTGTGTGTGTGTGTGTGTGTGTGTGTGTGTGTGTGTGTGTGTGTGTGTGGGAGTGAGTGAGCTATGCCCATTCATCACCTCCTCTGGTCATTGTCAGCATTATAACCCACCAATATTACATTCCTAGTGAGTACACACTGTCATGTGTATGTGCAACGACCTGGGGTTGTAACTCGGGTCTTCTAATTATTCTGTGTCAGAGGTTACTCACTATAAATGGCTACATATACATTACTGTCGCTAGCTCAGATTTCACCGTCTACAAACATGCAGTCTAAGCTACTCCAGGTTATGCTATATAAACAGGGGTACAATAGGGAGAGAATGTGTAGGAGTGTGTGTGCGTGTGGACGTGTTTAACTATACTTGTGGGGACCAGAAGTCCCCACAAGAATAGTAAACAAACAAAAACTTGACCAACTGGGGACATGATCGTGGACTACAGGAAAAGGCGGGCTGAACAGGCCCCCATCAACATCAATGGGGCTGTAGTGGAGCGGGTCGAGAGTTTCAAGTTCCTTGGTGTCCACATCACCAACGAACTATCATGTCCAAACACACCAAGACAGTCGTGAAGAGGGCACAACAAAACCTTTTCCCCCTCAACAGACTGTAAAGATTTGGCATGATTCCCCATATCCTCAAAAAGTTCTACAGCTGCACCACCGAGAGCATCTTAACCGGTTGCATCACCGCCTGGTATGGCAAATGCTCTGCATCTGACCGTAAGGCGCTTTCAGAGTGTAGTGCGTATGGCCCAGTACATCACTGGGGCCAAGCTTCCTGCCATCCAGGACCTATATAATAGGCGGTGTCAGAGGAAAGCTCATCAAATTGTCAGAGACTCCAGTCACCCAAGTCATAGACTGCTTTCTCTGCTACTGCACGACAAGTGGTACCGGAGCGCCAAGTCTAGGCTCCTTAACAGCTTCTACCCCCAAGCCATAGACTGCTGAAAAATTAATCAAATGGCCACCGGACTATTACATTGACCCCCCCGTCCTTTATTTGTTCTGTACACTGCTGCTACTCGCTGTTTATTATCTATGCATAGTCACTTCACCCCTACCTATACGTACAAATGACCTCTAACCTGTACCCCCGCACACTGACTCGGTACCCCCTGTATATAGCCTCGTTATTGTGTTACTTTTTATAACTTTTTACTTTAGTTAATTTGGTAAATATTTTCTTAACTCTTCTTCTTGGTTAAGGGCCTGTAAGTAAGCATTTCACGGTAAGGTCTACACTGTTGGTTAAGGGCTTGTAAGTAAGCATTTCACGGTAAGGTCTACACTTGTTGTATTAGACGCATGTGACAAATGAAGTTTAATTTGATTTTGTTGGTCCCCACAAGGTCAAATGCTATTTCTAGGGGGTTTAGGGTTGAGGTTAGAATTAGTGGTAGGGTTAGAAATATGTTTAGGGTTCGGAGCTAGGGTTAGTTTTAAGGTTAGGGTTAGGTTTACGATTAAGGTTAGGTTTTTGGGTTAAGGTTGGGGTTACGGTTAGGGGTTAAGGAAAATAGGATTTTGAATGGGACTGAATTGTATGTCCCCAAAAGGTTAGCTGCGCATAACTGTGTGTGTGTGTGTGTGTGTATGTGTGTGTGTGTGTGTATGTGTGTGTATGTGTGTGTGTGTGTGTGTGTGTGTGTGTGTGTGTGTGTGTGTGTGTGTGTGTGTGTGTGTGTGTGTGTGTGTGTGTGTGCATGTGTTTGGCAACTTTCATCTAGCGGAAGAGGCTAGCCATTTTTATTGGACTCAAAGAGTAGATATTATTCTTCCTTCAAAGTAGACGTGTCACACAAAGATCTGTCTGTGAATATAGAAACTAGATCAGTGTTCTCTTCAGGGCAATTATAGGTGTGCATACCTTATCTACTAGATTAGGGTAGGCCTTTTTTATGCCCCTTCAATCAATGATATCACTGACTGTTGGAATTATGGGCACAACCCTGTTAGCGTGGGCATAGGTCTATGTGTAACAGCTGTGTAACAATGAACAGGAATGTAATGTAAAACACTGAAATATATTGGTATCTGTACACCTAACGTGTTGGTCTGTTTGTGTCATGTGGTGGGTGATGTCATTTGGAAAGAAAACGGCCTATGCGTAAAATGCGTAAGATAGGCCTATTACTTTGGACTTCTAGTCTACCTATTTAAATGTTTTACAATCTGAAATAGTTATACTCTCACTCTCATTCAATACGTGCTCGTCCATAGCCACACAATACATTTCTGCGTGCGCGCTCCCATCATCAGCCACCATACCCCCCTCTGCTGTATTTTCAGACTGGAGCTACTGAAGCTCGATGCTCATACCACCGAGTCGCTCCGCTTTGGACACCCACCCTTCTCCACCGCACCGCCGCCTCAGCTGGCGGAGAATATCCGTCTGGGTATAGGAAGATGGTGGGAGTGACGGGAGCTGCCTTGTCTTCCCCTGGATAAATCGGGAAAACACATAAAAACGTGTTTTTATTAGCCTACTTAGGCTACCCGGACCCGGGCAATAGGGAGGTAACCTTAACCGTCACCGAACCTTTCGAACGGAAGAGGACGCGAACGCAACAAGGAGTGGACTCGCTCGGGCTATGCTTCTTCTGGGCACATGCAGGCAGCATAATCTCGAGCTATCCAGACTTGAGGAATTTATGGAACAGACAGCCAGCACATTTCGCGAACTATGTCTTATTCGTTGGTAATTGAATAAAGGGAAGCAGGATCAAGGATATATTGTTTCTTCCTCATGGGAATTCGGTATTCCTTTGGGGAAAGCAAAGAGGAGGAAATTCACAGAATCTCTCCATGCACTCCATAGTTATTCTCTACTCCACGCGTTTACAGTCCTATGACGAAGGAACCACGGCCTGGGAAAAAGTTTCTAGGCTTTGGATACAGAAGGGAGCACAGTAGTGACGTTTCTGGATACGTTTTTGCTTCAATTTTAAACTGCAGTTTTTGTTTTTAAAAGCCTGTCCTGTTCATTGGATAGGCCTATCCTATGGAAAATGTGAATATTCGATAGGAATATTTAGTAGACATAACTTGACAGTTTTGTATTTCAGTCTATATATTTAATAGACTATTCATACAAGGGTGGGTGTTTCTCATAGCTTTCTGTTTTGCCAACTCTTACCAACAAGTTTGTTCAAGACTCCAGCCTAGTAAAAGGAGTTGGCTTATATCAGCTCAGCTGTCATATTTTGGGTACTTATCTCTCGATTTAAAATCGCTTTTCAAGGTCTCATAATTACTGTATCTGTACAGTCCCTGTCGTCTTGGAAGTGGGGATATTACCGATGTAGAGATCCGTAGAGGGAGGTCAGGAAAGGACGGGGCTGGAGCTTGGGAATAGGCCCGGCTGTGGAAGAACTACAGACTGGGTATGGGGGGACAGCTAGACCGCTAAACGGACGCTGCCTGCCTGGCTGCTGGTTTTGGGTGGTCGTGAACCAACCGACCCACCCACCTACCCGACCCGACAGCCAAAGTCTAACTCTTCAGCTTGGCTAGTTTAACACGAAAGTATTCACCCACACTAGGGCTTTGAAATAGTCCGAAAGGGAAAGGAGGACATGCTATGAATGTTAGCCTATTATTTTCAACTGTTGACTCATGTAACTAAAACGGAAAGAGGATAACGCTTGTTTTTTTTCCAAGGGAAAGGAACTTTAAAGTGACTTGTTTTGGAGCGGGTGCTCCGATAAGATAAGAAGGGACCGAAGCTGTAACTTAGTCGCAATTTTCTAGCCATGTGTAGCTTGTTATTGGAATGAGTGGGACAACAATCTACTGTGTATAGCCTACAACTCCTAAACAAGACACACACACAATATGGGTCGTTTTGGACTTGGAAACATTATATAAATAATGTTCTCTTTTCGGATTGTGTGTGTATTAAAATGTAATAATAACATGGGGACATTATTTTGATCATCAGTGAAGAAGACACGTGAGGACTTCTTGAGAGCGAGGCTCGAGCTGTCACTGGCGGCTGTCAAAACACTGCGCGTGGTGTGGAATAAAAAGTGAATATTTGAACAACTGATCCCAGATTGGCTTTTTAAACCTGATTAAAAAACGTAATGTGATAAAAAAACGTAATATATGGGAAGGATGTATAAAGAAGGGGAGAGGAAAGACGAAAGGACTTTCAATTATTTCAACTGCCAGATGAGAGCGAGCAGAGCAGCACACGAGTACAAAGTGGACAGCGAGGGCTTCCAAAGGCAAGGGACGAATTAATGGAATGTGAGTGCTGACGTAATACAGAGGTCGGGATAATGAACTACTCAAGAGCCTGGAACGGTCCTTTTTATATGAGTGAGTAGGCCTAGTTGGCTACATTCGTGCGTAGCCTAGTAGAAATACGTATTTTCTGTACACACGATATATCAAGTCGTGATTACAACCATCACCTTTCTTGCCTCTCTTTTTTGCTCACTCTCCTGCCTAGTCTTCCTCTGCCAGATGTTTCACTTAGTACTGTTACCGCATTGCCCGCGCACCGTCCGCCATCATTGATCAGATATTAGTATTTCCCCCTTCACGTCACTCCAGCCATCATAATGGCCTTGCAGCCGCTGCAACACCGGCAGCAGCAGCTTCTCCCACATGCCACGGAGGTTAGCTGCGCCTCAAGCAGTGACGGCGCCGTGACTGTGCGGATTATCGACAACACTAAGCACACACAGCACGCGCCATCGCCACAGCATCGACAATATCATGACTCTCCCCCAACCCCAACCCCAACGACAAGGGACAGCAATACCAGAGGAGGAGGGAGTGGAGTAGGTGGGTCTACCACTACCGCCAAAGGAGATCCCTCCAAACCCTGCACCAAATACAGCATCTCCTCCAGCTGTAGTTCAGGGGAGTCGGGAGTTCGGAGGGCTGTTATGAATAAGTTACACAGCCAGCAGAAGACTCTGCCCCAGTTGTTTGAGAGGTCCGCTGCCCAGTGGTGGGACCCCAAGTTTGATTCGCCGATACTCGAAGAGGCGTGCCGCGAGAGGTGCTTCCCGCAGACTCAACGGCGCTTCCGCTATGTTCTGTCATACATGGCCTCTGCCTCGCTCCTTTGGGGCGTGTATTTCGGGGTCAACCACGACCGCTGTGACCCGGCGACCTTCCTCGCCCCGACCGCCTCCTTCCTCCTTTTCCTGCTCATCCTCTTCCTCTTTACCTTGACAAGGCCCTATGCTCACCTGTACAACCAGGCCTCGCTGCTCCTCATTGTGACCACATTCGCCATCACTCTGGCTCCTCAGATCCAGACAGGAGGCTTTGTCTACCTGGAGAGAACCAGGGATGGCAACCGGACATTCCCTCGCACCCCAGGCGGAGTGGGCCCTACTCGGGCTCCCTGCATCTCCCCAGTGGGCACCTTCTCTCTGTGTATGGAGGTCCTGCTACTACTCTACAGTGTTCTCCATGTGAGGCTATATGCTTCAGTTTTACTGGGGCTCCTGTATTCAGTACTATTTGAAGCCTTAGAGTGGCTGCCCCTGCTCCAGGGGAGAGATGGCAGTGGAGGAAATTATGGGGGGAATAGGTGGGGCGAGGCTGGGGTTGGAGGTGCAGAAGGGTCCCTAGGTTCTGGATCTAGTCCTGGAGGTCTTGGTTCTTCTAGCTTGGAATGGGAAACCCTCCGCTGGCTGTGCCCGGCTAAGGCTCTCCTCCACCTGTGTGCCCACGCCATCGGCATCCACCTCTTCATCATGTCCGAGGTGCGATCCCGCTCCACCTTCCTCAAGGTGGGCCAGGCCATCATGCACGGCAAGGACCTGGAGGTAATTATTATTTATATGTCAGAGACGGATCAAATCAAAACATTGACACATTTGATCATCGATAGACAGATGATTTCATTTCATCATCATGTTCATCAAACAATCAAATAACATGAAATAGATCACAAATTCCTGATGTTCTCGAAACCAGTTGTTACCTGTCTTTGTGAATACGTTCCAGGTGGAGAGGGAAACCAGTTGTTACCTGTCTTTGTGAATACGTTCCAGGTGGAGAGGGAAACCAGTTGTTACCTGTCTTTGTGAATACGTTCCAGGTGGAGAGGGAAACCAGTTGTTACCTGTCTTTGTGAATACGTTCCAGGTGGAGAGGGAAACCAGTTGTTACCTGTCTTTGTGAATATGTTCCAGGTGGAGAGGGAAACCAGTTGTTACCTGTCTTTGTGAATACGTTCCAGGTGGAGAAGGAAACCAGTTGTTACCTGTCTTTGTGAATACGTTCCAGGTGGAGAGGGAAACCAGTTGTTACCTGTCTTTGTGAATACGTTCCAGGTGGAGAGGGAAACCAGTTGTTACCTGTCTTTGTGAATACGTTCCAGGTGGAGAAGGAAACCAGTTGTTACCTGTCTTTGTGAATACGTTCCAGGTGGAGAGGGAAACCAGTTGTTACCTGTCTTTGTGAATACGTTCCAGGTGGAGAAGGAAACCAGTTGTTACCTGTCTTTGTGAATACGTTCCAGGTGGAGAGGGAAACCAGTTGTTACCTGTCTTTGTGAATACGTTCCAGGTGGAGAAGGAAACCAGTTGTTACCTGTCTTTGTGAATACGTTCCAGGTGGAGAGGGAAACCAGTTGTTACCTGTCTTTGTGAATATGTTCCAGGTGGAGAGGGAAACCAGTTGTTACCTGTCTTTGTGAATACGTTCCAGGTGGAGAGGGAAACCAGTTGTTACCTGTCTTTGTGAATACGTTCCAGGTGGAGAGGGAAACCAGTTGTTACCTGTCTTTGTGAATACGTTCCAGGTGGAGAGGGAAACCAGTTGTTACCTGTCTTTGTGAATACGTTCCAGGTGGAGAGGGAAACCAGTTGTTACCTGTCTTTGTGAATACGTTCCAGGTGGAGAGGGAAACCAGTTGTTACCTGTCTTTGTGAATACGTTCCAGGTGGAGAGGGAAACCAGTTGTTACTTGTCTTTGTGAATACGTTCCAGGTGGAGAGGGAAACCAGTTGTTACCTGTCTTTGTGAATACGTTCCAGGTGGAGAGGGAAACCAGTTGTTACCTGTCTTTGTGAATACGTTCCAGGTGGAGAGGGAAACCAGTTGTTACCTGTCTTTGTGAATACGTTCCAGGTGGAGAGGGAAACCAGTTGTTACCTGTCTTTGTGAATATGTTCCAGGTGGAGAGGGAAACCAGTTGTTACCTGTCTTTGTGAATACGTTCCAGGTGGAGAGGGAAACCAGTTGTTACCTGTCTTTGTGAATACGTTCCAGGTGGAGAGGGAAACCAGTTGTTACCTGTCTTTGTGAATATGTTCCAGGTGGAGAAAGCATTGAAGGAACGCATGATCCACTCTGTCATGCCGAGGAGGGTCGCCGATGAACTGATGAAGCAGGGGGACGAGGAGATGGAGGGGAACGCAGGGAAGAGATACTCTGCCGGGGCTTGTTCGGCTGTGTCCACGGTCGGAGGTCCTGGGGGGGCTTCTTCAATCGCGGCGAGCCCTAAGAACCATCCCCATCATCATAGTCATCTTAAGAGGAAGAAGACTTCGATCCCCAGAGGCCAGGTAAGAGGAGCAGTGGTTGGCGTTTTAAATCATGCGTAAAAACTCACCTGTTTAGCTTAGCCTTTTAGTCATTGTTTTATGCTATTTTATTCCTCCTTCATTGCTTCATGTGTGGTCTGCTTTTATTTATTTTATTATCCAAATCAATCAAATGTATTTTATTAAGCCTTTTTACATCAGCAGTAGTCACAAAGTTCTTTAGGGTAACCGGCCTAGACCCAGAAGAACAAAAGCTTATAGATTTACTGCAAAGTGTGTTACAATTTTAATAACACTTTAAATAAAGTTTGATTTAATTTGATCATCAGATCATCTTCAGGCCATTCAACATGAAGCGCATGGAGCCTGTTTCTATCCTCTTTGCGGATATCGTCGGCTTCACCAAAATGTCTGCCAACAAGTCCGCCCACGCCTTGGTGGGGCTCCTCAATGACCTCTTCGGCCGTTTCGACCGGCTGTGTGAGCTGACGCGCTGTGAGAAGATCAGTACACTGGGAGACTGTTACTACTGCGTGGCGGGATGTCCCGAGCCACGCCCTGACCATGCGTACTGCTGTGTCGAGATGGGACTAGGTATGATCCAATGGGATAAAGATGGGTAGATAGCATTCTGTTAATTGCTCCTGCAACTTTATTGCAATTTTATTTTTGTACTTTATTTATAGGTTTTCAGATATGAGAACAGAAAAACAGTACAACGCCAACCCCTCATTCCCCAATCCACCCCTCCCTCCACCCCTCCCTCCCTCCACCCCTCCATCCACCCCTCCCTCCACTCCACCCCTCCCTCCACCCCTCCCTCCACACCTCCCTCCACACCTCCCTCCCACCCACCAAGGCATCATACAAGGATAACATAGAAACATAAATTAAACAGGGCAGAAACATAAACAGTAATAGGAACAAAAACAATGGAGAAAATAATATTAGTTGAATCTTATCAGCACAATATATGGCCACTAGAACACACATGACTGCTGACCAAAATATGCAAATTACACAAAGTAAAAGACAGGCTCTCCAGTGGTTAATGGGGACCAGGTAAAGCCAAACTTTTGTCAGGCCCCACGGACAGTGTACCCAACCTCCAAAGGCAGAGATGACACCACCTCCTTAACCTTCTGCATAAAGGAGGTTGACTCTGCCTACTTCCAGTGAAGAGAACAAGACTGCCCGCTAGCAGTGAGGCAGATGCTATCGCATTCGCCTGATGCATGGTAGCATTCTGGTCTTGGGGAATTACCCCAAAAATGTCAGTGACCGGGTTGGGGCTAACAGTTGTATTACACATATGTGAGAATGCTTAACAAATGTGGTCCCAGAAGCCACTCAAATATTGGCACATGTCTCCCGGAGTCGCTGGACTCTGGTGGCATCTCAAACACTTGGGGTCAACATTTGGGTATATTTTTGCTAATCTGTCATTTGAGTAATGGAGACAGTGCAAAACTCTGAACTGAATGACCCCATTCCTTATGCAAAATGATGATGTGTAGATACGCTCAATACTGTGTTGCCGTATATCATCGGGTAGCTCGCCACCCATGTCTTGCTCCCATGCAGATGTTGTATTTGCCAGGGAAGGTGGATTTATGTTCTGTATTATGTCCTATAATCTGGAGATTGTGCCCTTCAGAAACGGGTTAAGATCTAAGCACCTCTCGACTAGAAACTTAGTAGGCTCAAGTGGAAATGAAGGGAAATGTTTTTTGGCAAGGCTGAGAGTTTGGCGATATTTTAAAAAGTGGGTATTGGGATTATGGTCAACCCTCAGAGTATCAAATGAGACAAAGGTGTTATCAACAAATAGGTCACAAAAAAAACAGCAGACCGTTCCTATGCCAGAACTGGAATGCCGTGTCACTCTGTGACGCTGGGAAGAGATGATCATGGAGAGAAGCAGCTTGCTTGTTTAAGGATAAAGTGATTTTGAGAACTGGGACCTAGACTGTAACTCCAGGATGGCCCAAGTCCTTTTTTTTCCAAATGTAGAAACCCAACAAACACATTTAGATATATTTACTGACCAGTAGTAGTGTAAAACAATGGGAATGCCCCGCCCACCTGCAGCCTTCGGTCTCTCTAGATATACCTTTCTCATTTGTGGATTTGACTTATTCCAAATGAATTTGAAATGTAGCTGTCCAGTTGTTTGAATATCGACTTTGGCAAAAAAAATGGGTAATTTAATTTGTAATAAGTAGAAAAACATAGATAGTACAGTGATCTTAACAGAATGAATGCGACCGGCTGGTGAAATGGGAAGAGACGACCACCGTATGAATCCTGCTCAGTGCTCTCCAGAGGTGTACACAAGTTATGTTTCAACAGAGCCTTACATGAGCGTGTGACCTTCAACCCCAAATAAGTAAAGACCATACCCAATACCTTCTGCTAACTGATTCATGGGGAGGAGCACACTTTCTGTTAGGTTTAATTCATAACTAGAGAATGTCCCAAAACCTTGTAGCATGTCCAAGAGATAGGGTATAGACTCCACAGTGATGCCTTATATAATTAAGGTTATTCTAGGTTATTATATCTCCTCAGGAAATTTGTTTTACCTCTCACTTCGAATAAGAACATTCAGGAATATAGCAAGTTATTACACATTTACAGACAACAGGTGTGTAGTAGACTGTATGCTCACTGAATATACACATACATCACATTGAACAGCAGGAAATACTGCAGACTGTGGCTTTCATCCCATTGGGTGATGATATAATACCTAAAGCACATCACGGCCATATTCATGAAGCGTCTCAGAGCAGGACTGCTGATCCACCATCGGGTACAGACTCCACAGGGTTAGAGATGTGTAAAAGAAGATAGTCTGCATATCAGGACACCTTGTGAGTCATGTCGCCCCTTAATCCCCTCCTTGCCGCGTAGGGCGATAGCAAGAGGCTCAGTAGCCATATCAAATAGGAAAGGGGATAAACAACAACCCTGCCTGGCCCCCCTGTGGAGAGGGAAGTAGCTGGAGGTAACATTGTTGGTGCGAACAGACGCCACGGGGGACCAGTACAAAATCTTAATCCAGGAAAGGAATGACGGGCCAAACCCAAATCTCTCTAGTACTGTAAATAAATATTCCCACTCAACCCGGTCGAAGTGCCTTCTCAGCATCAGATGACTCTCAGCATCAATAGAGCTGACGACCTCCGGTTGTAGAGTTGAGTGGGCAGAATGAAGAACATTAAATAACCGGCGCATATTATAGAAAGATTGTCCACCTGAGATAAATACGGTTTAGTCAGAGTTAATTATATTAGGCATCACTGTCTCTGCATGAGAGGACCTTAGTGAGAATTTATCATCGCAGCACAAAAGGCTTAAAGGGCGGTATGAGCCACAGTCTAGGGGATTCTTGTCCTTCTTAAGCAAAACCAAAATAGTTTCCTGGGTAAGTGTCTGGGGCAGTTTCTGACGAGAAAGGATTTAATTGTACATTGAGCTGAGGATAGGGGATAGTTTAGAGGAGAATGCTTTATAAAATTCAATAGGGAATTCATCATGCCCATCATGCTTTACCGCTCTGCATGGACTGGATTGCCAGAGTAGCTTCATCATCACTTATTGAGGCATCCATGTTAGTTTTCTCATCTGAATTGAGACATGGGATTTCCAGATTGTCTAGAAATGCGTGCATACAATATGTGTCAGGAAGAGCCTCTGATGAGTAAAGAGCAGAGTATAATTGCTTAAATTGATTGTTGATTTCTTTGGGATTGGTAGAAGTTAAATCGGCTGCAACACAGATTTCAGGTTGAAGCTGGTGAGATAACAACTTGCCAGCTTTCTCTCCGTGTTCATAAAATGTCTGCCTCGACTTAAACAGATGCTGTTCCGTTTGTTTCGTGGAAAGATTGTCAAATTCCGATTGGTGTAGCAGTCTCTCTTTGTAGAGTTCAAGCGTTGGAGAAGAGGCATATCTGTTGTCCACATCTAGAATGAGTTGAGATAGCTCCGATAAGCATTTAGTGCGCTGGTCTGAAGGTCTTTTGAAGCTGGTCTTCTTGACCTTTGGGTCAAAATGTTTTCCAATCAAACTATGGGAGCAATCAGCAGTGTGTGGGTGGGTACAGTATCTGTCTTTCTCCAGTTGGCTTTTTATACCCTGCACCTGTTACTAGTTACTGGATGTGTGCTCACTGCGTTCTGTCTGACCTGTGTGTGTTTGTGTTTCAGGGGTGTTTGGGATCCAAGCAGTTTCACTACGAGGAAAACGGGTCAATAAAGTCTTCTTCTGCTTCTTCTTCTACTCTGAAACTAGGTATGATCGTGGCCATTGAGCAGTTCTGCCAGGAGACGTGTGAGACGGTGGACATGAGGGTGGGGGTCCACACCGGCACGGTCCTCTGTGGGATCCTGGGGATGAAGCGGTTCAAGTTCGACGTGTGGTCCAACGACGTCAACCTGGCCAACCTCATGGAACAATTGGGCGTCGCCGGGAAGGTTCACCTATCAGAGGCCACCGCCGGGTTTCTGGATGATCGGTACCAGCAGGAGGACGGGCGGGTGTTGGAGAGGGCGACGCAGGGCCTGATGGAGAAACTGAAGGGTAGGTTTTATTTGATTTTGTTCTGTGTCCCCCTTTTCAGTACACACATACTGATGTCAGGCAAGATGCAGAAACACCGGCCATCGCCATCTGCGCCCATTCCACACGATGGAGATATTTCCATAGTTATTACTTCCAATGTTGTTTTGAATAGTGTTTGAACGTTCGCTAAGATTATATTTGGTTGTGATCTTTGCAAAATACCTATTTTGTACGCAGCAGTTGTTAGCTAGAATGCTAACGCTCATTGACGTAGGCGGTGAACAAAGCTGGCCAATAAGTCATTTTTCTGGGTGAAGTTGACATTTAAAAAAGGGTATAATGCAGTTGATTTGCGATGATGACACAAACTTCATATTAATAAGCAGGACATTCATAAGTCCTTACAATCCAATTATAATCCAAAAGTAGTGTGGAAAGCGCTCATAAGCAACATGTAAATAGTATTTTTGTGCTTCCGGTCTATGAGAACTCACTCGTGTTCTGCAACCAAGTTGTGTGCATTGCCCTCGTGTGCGGCAATGTTTGTAAACACCGAAAGGGGTCTATTTTGGTTCTACCTTGATTACTCATAATAACTGGGTGTTTTGATTCTATGTTGTTTAGTTGATTGTAACAATGAGGCGTGTTATGTACATCCCAAACGTTCTAAAACTGCTGCTTGGTAAGTATAACTTTCAATGAAAATAGAAGGTTACTCTAGGTTATTATATCTCTTTAGGAAATGTGTTTTTTACCTCTCATTTCGAACAAGAACATTCAGGAATATAACGTTATTACACAACAGGTGTGTAGTAGACTGTATGCCCACTGAATATACACATACATCACATTGAACAGCAGGAAATACTGCAGACTGTGGCTTTCATCCCATTGGGTGATGATATAATACCTAAAGCACATCACGGCCATATTCATGAAGCGTCTCAGAGCAGGACTGCTGATCCACCATCGGTTTTACCTTTTAAATCATATTTGAAAAAGATGACATGGACAGTGAGGACCTGATCCTAGATCAGCACTTCTACTCTGAGGCTTTATGAATCAGGTTTGCACAGGGCCATACGGGGTCATACGGGGTCATACAGGGCCATACAGGGCCATACAGGGCCATACGGGGCCATACGGGGCCATACAGGGCCATACAGGGCCATATGGGGCCATACGGGGTCATACGGGGTCATACAGGGCCATACAGGGTCATACGGGGTCATCATTTCAAAACTCATAATAGTCACTGAGTGTTTTGTTAGTAAATGAGTTAGCGCTAACATATTCACACACACACACACACACACACACACACACACACACACACACACACACACACACACACACACACACACACACACACACACACACACACACACACACACACACACACACACACCGAGGCTGCTGGTTTATATTTGGCTGCTACTGTGTTTGTGCCCAGGTGTTGCATTGTGGGCAGAGCATGTTTGAGCTGTAGATAGGAGCTGATAAGATGGAGAGGGCAGGCACTTCAGTCCTGAGTAGGGTAGAAAAGTGGAGGGAGAGGGGGAGGGCAGGAGAAGAGATGGGAGGGCAGGAGAAGAGAGAGGAGGGCAGGAGAAGAGAGGAGGGCAGGAGAAGAGAGAGGAGGGCAGGAGAAGAGAGAGGAGGGCAGGAGAAGAGAGAGGAGGGCAGGAGAAGAGAGAGGAGGGCAGGAGAAGAGAGAGGAGGGCAGGAGAAGAGAGAAGAGGGCAGGAGAAGAGAGGAGGGCAGGAGAAGAGAGGAGGGCAGGAGAACAGAGGAGGGCAGGAGAAGAGAGGAGGGCAGGAGAAGAGAGGAGGGCAGGAGAAGAGAGGAGGGCAGGAGAACAGAGGAGGGCAGGAGAAGAGAGGGGAGGGCAGGAGAACAGAGGAGGGCAGGAGAAGAGAGGAGGGCAGGAGAAGAGAGGGGAGGGCAGGAGAAGAGAGAGGAGGGCAGGAGAAGAGAGAGGAGGGCAGGAGAAGAGAGGAGGGCAGGAGAAGAGAGGAGGGCAGGAGAAGAGAGGAGGGCAGGAGAAGAGAGGGGAGGGCAGGAGAACAGAGGAGGGCAGGAGAAGAGAGGCAGGAGAAGAGGGCAGGAGAAGAGAGGAGGGCAGGAGAAGAGAGGAGGGCAGGAGAAGAGAGGAGGGCAGGAGAAGAGAGGAGGGCAGGAGAAGAGAGAGGAGGGCAGGAGAACAGAGGAGGTCAGGAGAAGAGAGGAGGGCAGGAGAAGAGAGGAGGGCAGGAGAAGAGAGGAGGGCAGGAGAAGAGAGGAGGGCAGGAGAAGAGAGGAGGGCAGGAGAAGAGAGGAGGGCAGGAGAACAGAGGAGGGCAGGAGAAGAGAGGGGAGGGCAGGAGAACAGAGGAGGGCAGGAGAAGAGAGGAGGGCAGGAGAAGAGAGGGGAGGGCAGGAGAAGAGAGAGGAGGGCAGGAGAAGAGAGAGGAGGGCAGGAGAAGAGAGGAGGGCAGGAGAAGAGAGGAGGGCAGGAGAAGAGAGGGGAGGGCAGGAGAACAGAGGAGGGCAGGAGAAGAGAGGAGGGCAGGAGAAGAGAGGAGGGCAGGAGAAGAGAGGAGGGCAGGAGAAGAGAGGAGGGCAGGAGAAGAGAGAGGAGGGCAGGAGAACAGAGGAGGTCAGGAGAAGAGAGGAGGGCAGGAGAAGAGAGGAGGGCAGGAGAAGAGAGGAGGGCAGGAGAAGAGAGGAGGGCAGGAGAACAGAGGAGGGCAGGAGAACAGAGAGGAGGGCAGGAGAAGAGAGGGGAGGGCAGGAGAAGAGAGGAGGGCAGGAGAAGAGAGGAGGTCAGGAGAAGAGAGAGGAGGTCAGGAGAAGAGAGAGGAGGTCAGGAGAAGAGAGGGGAGGGCAGGAGAAGAGAGGAGGTCAGGAGAAGAGAGGAGGTCAGGAGAAGAGAGGAGGTCAGGAGAAGAGAGGAGGGCAGGAGAAGAGAGGGGAGGGCAGGAGAAGAGAGGAGGTCAGGAGAAGAGAGAGGAGGTCAGGAGAAGAGAGGAGGTCAGGAGAAGAGAGGAGGGCAGGAGAAGAGAGGGGAGGGCAGGAGAAGAGAGGAGGTCAGGAGAAGAGAGGAGGTCAGGAGAAGAGAGGAGGTCAGGAGAAGAGAGGAGGGCAGGAGAAGAGAGGAGGTCAGGAGAAGAGAGGAGGGCAGGAGAAGAGAGGAGGTCAGGAGAAGAGAGGAGGGCAGGAGAAGAGAGGAGGTCAGGAGAAGAGAGAGGAGGGCAGGAGAAGAGAGGAGGTCAGGAGAAGAGAGGATGTCAGGAGAAGAGAGGAGGGCAGGAGAAGAGAGGAGGTCAGGAGAAGAGAGGAGGTCAGGAGAAGAGAGGAGGGCAGGAGAAGAGAGGAGGGCAGGAGAAGAGAGGAGGGCAGGAGAAGAGAGGAGGGCAGGAGAAGAGAGGAGGGCAGGAGAAGAGAGGAGGGCAGGAGAAGAGAGAGGAGGGCAGGAGAAGAGAGGAGGGCAGGAGAAGAGAGGAGGGCAGGAGAAGAGAGGAGGGCAGGAGAAGAGAGGAGGGCAGGAGAAGAGAGGAGGGCAGGAGAAGAGAGAGGAGGGCAGGAGAAGAGAGAGGAGGGCAGGAGAAGAGAGGAGGGCAGGAGAAGAGAGGAGGTCAGGAGAAGAGAGGAGGTCAGGAGAAGAGAGAAGGGCAGGAGAAGAGAGGAGGGCAGGAGAAGAGAGAGGAGGGCAGGAGAAGAGAGGAGGTCAGGAGAAGAGAGGAGAGCAGGAGAAGAGAGGAGGGCAGGAGAAGAGAGAGGAGGGCAGGAGAAGAGAGGAGGTCAGGAGAAGAGAGGAGGGCAGGAGAAGAGAGAGGCAAATAAATAAAAAGAAAGAGGTAAGTGTTTCAGTAGAGGTGTTCTCCACTTCCTCCGCTTCCCTTTTGTATTATCTGACAAGGGGTCTTTCCAGGCATAGAGGTGTGTGTGTCCTGTCCAGCTTGACCTGCGGATGGGTACATCATCATCAGGGGAACTGTCTTTACAGCTGTACAGCAGGGTATTCCTTATGGACTCTCTAATCTGAGGTCTCATCTGAATAGGAGCCGGTGCTCTATTGTCAGCTATAATGTCACCTCACATAGAGGGTCTGTGTGTCTCTGTGTGTGTCTCTGTGTGTCTCTGTGTGTCTGTGTGTGTCTGTGTGTGTCTGTGTGTGTCTGTGTGTGTCTCTGTGTGTCTCTGTGTGTGTGTGTATAACCTTAAACACACAGTGAGTGCCTTTCAGCATATAATACAGATGTCTCTAACAGCTCCATCAGAGCCTAGTTAAAGACAGGACAGAGGGAGGGAGGGAAAGAGGTAGAGAGAAAGAGGCGATGTGGGAGAGAGGGAGAGAGGGATGGGGTGTAGAGGGAGAGAGAGATCAGGACAATGGTTTCTTTATGAAAAAGAGGCAGAATTCTATAGTCTTTACCTGGCTGACAACTATTATTTACCCTCCTCTTTCTGTCTATCACTCTCTCTCAATTCAATTCAATTGACTTTATTGACATGGCAAGTTCATTATTACTTACATTGTCAAAGTATACATATATAAAAATGAAATACAAATATATGTTTCTATATAAATAAATGGTGGAACCAACAGCAATAATAATAGTAGTAGTGGACATGGGATTACCATTAACAACAACTACAACAACAATATTAATGAGAACAACAATACATTAAATCAATGGTAGAAGACACATGACCTGGTATGAAAGACAGAACAAAACAAGATGGGAAATATGATCGACATTACTTTGCACGTTTCACTGGCTGTCCCTCAGGTTGTGGCAGGAGGACACATATTTAGCTGCCAAAACTGCACATTTTGGCTTTTCACCCAATAAATATTAGATTTTTTCTTCATCTTTTATAGTTTCAAATTCTTTGTATTGAGTTATAATTTTGGGAAAGAAATATTCTCTTTGGTCTGAGTATTTGTCACAGTGTAATAGGAAATGCCGCTCTGTCTCCTCTCTCTCTCTCTCTCTCTCTTTCACTGTCACCTTCTCTCTGTCCTCACCCTGACCCGAGTCCCTTCACTGTGTCCCCTTGTTGAACCTCCTGATCACTCTCTCCATCCCTCTCTCTCCAGCCACTCAGACAGGGTGTTACCTAGGAGTGTAACGCTTCACCAAGCCCACAGTTCGGTTGGTATTGCGGTTTTGGGGTCACGGTTCGGTTGGTTATTGCGGTTTTGGGGTCACGGTTCGGTTGGTTATTGCGGTTTTGGGGTCACGGTTCGGTTGGTATTGCGGTTTTGGGGTCACGGTTCGGTTGGTATTGCGGTTTTGGGGTCACGGTTCGGTTGGTATTGCGGTTTTGGGGTCACGGTTCGGTTTCAGTACGGCGGGAAAAATGAAAATCCAACAGTTACTGTAGTTAGTTTTTGTTTAAGAAAATACAAAGTGTTGTTATTCCTGATTCTATATATGATGTTGAGCGATATAATACCTGATGAGAGCACCATCAGGAATAACACTTTCTGTTTCCTTCAATGAAACACACCATTACTCATCAACTACACCACTAAAATAAAGTGCAATATGCGTGTGAAATCAATATGTGAACATGGCTCAGACAGTGTATAAGCCTATGCTATAATGTTTTCTTACAAAGAGAAATATATGCGCACTTGAGTGGGGGCGTATCTGTAGTGCCAGTCTTCTAATTTGTCACTCTGGGGTAATGTGATGGGCTGTCACTGTTAAGTAGCTCTCTGTAGCCCTGGAAGTCCATCCATCTGTAGTAAGCGCAACCCAGGGTGCATTAGCCAATTCAGCTTAAGCTTGCTTATATAGAGCGGTTACTACCTACTTGCTGAAATGGGTGCGAGAGGGCAAATACATCATGTGGCTCAAGCACCTTCACAAGGTGCTGAAACACCCTATTCTTCTCAACCAGGAGAATGGCGCATATCCACCACTATAAACATACCTATCTCTCTTGTCATTTCTTTGGCCCGGTCAGAATCGGCTCCAGTGGTAGGAATACTGGGGTGATGTCGGCGTAAATGTGTCAAAATGTTTTGAGGTGGGTGGTGACATACTCTCTCTGTCCCTCGTCGTTGTAATCTACTGGAAAGCCAAAATGTCCCCAAACTGGAGACTTAAACGATGATGAAGGATCCTCCATTTCTGGTTAATCGACCCCACCACTTGCCATTGTGCAGAACTAGTTCCTGACTGCGCCTCACAAAAGGTTTGAAATGAACCAATTAAGATTCTAATTTTGATTACAATGTGTGCATAGGCTCCAGTTGTTTTAACGGAATAGCCTAAAATGTTTTTTTCAGCTCCGATTTACTCAAGAGACCTACAACGCAGCGTAGACATCGCCTACAGGCCCTAGTGTTTTCATTTTATATACAGAGCCTTCGGAAGGTATTCAAACCTTATTCTAAAATGGATTAAATATGTATTTTTTCTCAGCAATATGCACACAATACCCCATCATGAAATATTTGCAATTTTATTGAAAATAAAAAAACAGAAATACCTTCTTTACATCAGTATTCAGACCCTTTGCTATGAGACTCTACATTTACATCAGTATTCAGACCCTTTGCTATGAGACTCTACATTTACATCAGTATTCAGACCCTTTGCTATGAGACTCTACATTTACATCAGTATTCAGACCCTTTGCTATGAGACTCTACATTTACATCAGTATTCAGACCCTTTGCTATGAGACTCTACATTTACATCAGTATTCAGACCCTTTGCTATGAGACTCTACATTTACATCAGTATTCAGACCCTTTGCTATGAGACTCTACATTTACATCAGTATTCAGACCCTTTGCTATGAGACTCTACATTTACATCAGTATTCAGACCCTTTGCTATGAGACTCTACATTTACATCAGTATTCAGACCCTTTGCTATGAGACTCTACATTTACATCAGTATTCAGACCCTTTGCTATGAGACTCTACATTTACATCAGTATTCAGACCCTTTGCTATGAGACTCTACATTTACATCAGTATTCAGACCCTTTGCTATGAGACTCTACATTTACATCAGTATTCAGACCCTTTGCTATGAGACTCTACATTTACATCAGTATTCAGACCCTTTGCTATGAGACTCTACATTTACATCAGTATTCAGACCCTTTGCTATGAGACTCTACATTTACATCAGTATTCAGACCCTTTGCTATGAGACTCTACATTTACATCAGTATTCAGACCCTTTGCTATGAGACTCTACATTTACATCAGTATTCAGACCCTTTGCTATGAGACTCTACATTTACATCAGTATTCAGACCCTTTGCTATGAGACTCTACATTGACATCAGTATTCAGACCCTTTGCTATGAGACTCTACATTTACATCAGTATTCAGACCCTTTGCTATGAGACTCTACATTTACATCAGTATTCAGACCCTTTGCTATGAGACTCTACATTTACATCAGTATTCAGACCCTTTGCTATGAGACTCTACATTTACATCAGTATTCAGACCCTTTGCTATGAGACTCTACATTTACATCAGTATTCAGACCCTTTGCTATGAGACTCTACATTTACATCAGTATTCAGACCCTTTGCTATGAGACTCTACATTTACATCAGTATTCAGACCCTTTGCTATGAGACTCTACATTTACATCAGTATTCAGACCCTTTGCTATGAGACTCTACATTTACATCAGTATTCAGACCCTTTGCTATGAGACTCTACATTTACATCAGTATTCAGACCCTTTGCTATGAGACTCTACATTTACATCAGTATTCAGACCCTTTGCTATGAGACTCTACATTTACATCAGTATTCAGACCCTTTGCTATGAGACTCTACATTGACATCAGTATTCAGACCCTTTGCTATGAGACTCTACATTTACATCAGTATTCAGACCCTTGCTATGAGACTCTACATTTACATCAGTATTCAGACCCTTTGCTATGAGACTCTACATTTACATCAGTATTCAGACCCTTTGCTATGAGACTCTACATTTACATCAGTATTCAGACCCTTTGCTATGAGACTCTACATTTACATCAGTATTCAGACCCTTTGCTATGAGACTCTACATTTACATCAGTATTCAGACCCTTTGCTATGAGACTCTACATTTACATCAGTATTCAGACCCTTTGCTATGAGACTCTACATTTACATCAGTATTCAGACCCTTTGCTATGAGACTCTACATTTACATCAGTATTCAGACCCTTTGCTATGAGACTCTACATTTACATCAGTATTCAGACCCTTTGCTATGAGACTCTACATTTACATCAGTATTCAGACCCTTTGCTATGAGACTCTACATTTACATCAGTATTCAGACCCTTTGCTATGAGACTCTACATTTACATCAGTATTCAGACCCTTTGCTATGAGACTCTACATTTACATCAGTATTCAGACCCTTTGCTATGAGACTACATTTACATCAGTATTCAGACCCTTTGCTATGAGACTCTACATTTACATCAGTATTCAGACCCTTTGCTATGAGACTCTACATTTACATCAGTATTCAGACCCTTTGCTATGAGACTCTACATTTACATCAGTATTCAGACCCTTTGCTATGAGACTCTACATTTACATCAGTATTCAGACCCTTTGCTATGAGACTCTACATTTACATCAGTATTCAGACCCTTTGCTATGAGACTCTACATTTACATCAGTATTCAGACCCTTTGCTATGAGACTCTACATTTACATCAGTATTCAGACCCTTTGCTATGAGACTCTACATTTACATCAGTATTCAGACCCTTTGCTATGAGACTCTACATTTACATCAGTTAAACTTGGGAGTTGCTGAATTAATAAGGTGAAGGGGCATTACATTGTGGTAGCTTTCTGCCGTGTTTGAGAAGTCAAATCCCGTTGGATGAGTTGTCTGTACAGCTGCCACTGCAGTTTGATTTCCTTGCATTTTTTCTCCTCTCCATTCTGGGCCTGTCTGCTCCTCCCCCCTCTTCTCCAAGCAGAGCAGGCAGGCCAGTTGCCCTAGCGACTCCAGACTCCCCACAGACACAGCATGTACAAAAGTACTGTTCTTCCTTCAGACAAGAATGTGTCAAAACTTTGTTCATTTGCACGTCTCTCATTCATATTTGCTTGTAAATGTCCGAACTCACCAAAAATGTCATGAGCTGCATTGCCTGTCTTTGCAATTTGTTTATTTTCGTTTGCGCTCGTTAGCATATTTAGCTAGCAACCTCCATGAAAATTCACTATTTACTTATGGTAATTTTGTTAGCATTCTGGTAATAGTTTTTTTGGGCGACCCCAAGCCAGTAATACTGTAAATCCTGGGACGAGAGAAGGACGGTACGACGATATGAAAATCTGGATACCGACAAACCCTCCACAATGCCGTTGGCACCTTTATCCCTATATAGTGCAATACATTTGGCCAGAACCCGTAAAAGTAGTGTACTAAGAAGGGAATAGGGTGCCATTTGGGATGCAGGCATAGAGTAGCTTAACTGCAGCTGTAGGAAGATAGTCATCTAGCAGTACATGGGGATAAGTTACCTGTAGCTAGCGTTAGCATATTTCAGGGCTAGAATACTGTTCTAGCCTGATTGTAGCTATGATATTGTACTGGGCTCAGACAGGTCCAGTGTCCTCTTCCCACTACTATATGTCTGTCAGTCGTGTGGGTGGCAGTGGATAGGCTACTTAGTCTTAATTAAACCATGACACACTCCAGCTAATGAACTAGTGTAGCGCAGTAGGAAGTCTATAATATACTGATCTAGTGTAGCACAGTAGTATGTCAACAATATACTACTAATGAACTAGTGTAGTGCAGTAGGAGGTCAATAATATACTACTAATGAACTAGTGTAGTGCAGTAGGTCAATAATACAGTTGAAGTCAGAAGTTTACATACACCTCAGCCAAATACACTCAGTTTTTCACAATTCGTGACATTTAATCCTAGTAAAAATTCCCTCTCTTAGGTCAGTTAGGATCACCACTTTATTTTAAGAATGTGAAATGTCAGAATAATAGTAGAGAGAATGATTTATTTCAGATTTTATTTCATCACATTTCCAGTGGGTCAGAAGTTTACATACACTTAATTAGTATTTGGTAGCATTGCCTTTAAATTGTTTAACTTGGGTCAAACGCTTCAGGTAGCCTTCCACAAGCTTCCCACAATAAGTTGGGTGAATTTTGGCTCATTCCTCTTGACAGAGCTGGTGTAACGGAGTCAGGTTTGTAGGCCTCCTTGCTCGAACACGCTTTTTCAGTTCTGCCCACAAATTTTCTATGGGATTGAGGTCAGGGCTTTGTGATGGCCACTCCAATACCTTGACTTTGTTGTCCTTAAGCCATTTTGCCACAACTTTGGAAGTATGCTTGGGGTCATTGTCCATTTGGAAGACTCATTTACGACCAAGCATTAACTTCCTGACTGATTTCTTGAGATGTTGCTTCAATATATCCACGTAATTTTCCTCCTCATGATGTCATCTATTTTGTGAAGTGCACCAGTCCCTCCTGCAGCAAAGCACCCCCACAACACGATTCTGCCACCCCTGTGCTTCACAGTTGGGATGGTGTTCTTCAGCTTGCGATCATCCCTTTTTCCTCCAAACATAACGATGGTTATTATGGCCAAACAGTTCTATTTTTGTTTCATCAGACCAGAGGACATTTCTCCAAAAAGTACGATCTTTGTCCCCATGTGCCGTTGCAAACCGTAGTCTGGCTTTTTTATGGTGGTTTTGGAGCAGTGGCCTTTTTTACTTGCTGAGCAGCCTCTCAGGTTATGTCAATATAGGACTCGTTTTACTTTGGATACAGATACTTTTGTACCTGTTTCCTCCAGCATCTTCACAAGGTCCTTTGCTGTTGTTCTGGAATTGATTTGCACTTTTCGCACCAAAGTTCTTTCATCTCTAGGAGACAGAGCGCATCTCCTTTCTGAGCGGTATGATGGCTGCGTAGTCCCATGGTGTTTATACTTGCGTACTATTGTTTGTACAGATGAACGTGATACCTTCAAGCGTTTGGAAATGGATCACAAGGATGAACCAGACTTGTGGAGGTCTACAATTTTTTTCTGATGTCTTGGCTGATTTCTTTTGATTTTCCCATGATGTCATGCAAAGAGGCACTGAGTTTGAAGGTAGGCCTTGAAATGCATCCAAGCTATTTGTCTCCACTGTCGCGTCATGTGACGTCACTTCCTGCTGCGCACCGGTGTTAAAGGTCCCCCTGTCTGTTGATCCAGTTGGGTAGAGTGGTTCATATTGGACATGGATAAACAACTGGCCGGCCTGTGGATCAATTACCAAAAAATAAACGATATTTTTTTCGCTATATATATATATATTTTTATATATTTTTTTTAATTCATCCGGGTTCTCAACTCACTGTTGAGAGTTAGAATAGTAGAATACACAAGGTGCAAGTTCGAGAATCTTTTTCTAGGTCACTGATATCATATTTTTCTCTGCCCCATGGCAAAATGAGTAGAATTGCAGCGAACTTGCTTTAAAACTACAACATTGCTCTACGTCCAATGGCAAAATGAGTAGAATTGCAGGAAATGAACTCTAACCACTAAAATCTTTTGCTCACACGGGTGAGGGGAGGAGGAGGAGAGGGCAAAGTGTTGTGTGTCTACAGATTCAGGGAGAGTGTCTGTCTCTGTGTGTCTCTGTGGCTGCGTCTGTCTGTCTGTCTGCGTGTGCGTGGTGGGCAGGGTATAGGTCCTGAAAAGGTCAGACTCATTCTCTACAGGCTAGACACCCCTATCAGAGGAGAAAAGCGGATTGTATCTAATGCTGAGAGAAGTGGAGTGTGTGTGTTGCTCTGGCAGCTGTTTAAAGCATTTGTTGTGGGACAATTGAATGTGTGAGTGAGAAGCAGTTGGTTATCTCTACTGCTGTATGTGTGTGTGTCTGCATTTTTGCGTGCGTGTGTGTGTGTGTGTGTGTGTGGAAGCTGGCTGTAGTGCAGGCTCTGGGGTAGAGTGTGTGTTAAATGGTTGGTGGAAATAAAACATGCAGAGCACGGCCCGGGAGCTGCTTAAAAAACCATGAGCATCACTAGCACAGATTTATAGGGCTGGTGTGTTGGTGTGATCTGATCAATGAATACAGACACACACATTTAGATGCTTCATTGTGGCTCCAGATGAAGTATCTACAGCGTTTGTCGCAGTACCTGATGTTACAGAGAATTCGAAGCCAATTTATTGTTATTGCTTTCACTAAATTCAAGTTATCATGGTGTCATAAACAAGCTCTCTAGTTCTCTGTCTCCTAGTGGCCTAGAAATGATAGTTCGTTGACTTAAAGGTTTACTGCTGGAGGGAGAGAGAAAGCAAGCGAAGAGAGAGAGTGAGCGAAGAGAGAGCGAGCGAAGAGAGAGAGTGAGAGAGAGCGGAGAGAGAGCAGGGAGAGAGAGCGGAGAGAGAGAGCAAAGAGAGAGCAGAGAGAGAGAGAATGAAGAGTGAGCGAGCGAAGAGAGAGCGAGCGAAGAGAGAGCGAACGAAGAGAGAGAGAAGACAGAGAGAGGGATAGAGAGGAAGAGAGAAAAGAAACAGAGCCTGTAGCCACAACCTCTTTCCCAAGGATTTCCCACAGTCCAGCTAGGAGTGGGGGAGGGAATGTGTGTGTGTGTTTATGTGTGTGTGTGGCAACATGAAAAGGGTGAATCATGAGAGGGGGAGGAACATTCAGTAAGACAACACACACACACACCAATGAAGGATGCCAGCCAGGACTTTCCTGCCACCTATGTTTGATTGAGAAGCTATATGATAAGTCCTAGGGTTAATGATGAAGGACATAAAGGGATAGTGACATGACTACAGTCAGTTAGAAAACCAAAGCCTGCAACAACAGTCACCCTGTATTCTGTTGTTCTGTCCCCTGGGTCATGGTAAGTGAGGAGTGTGTGTACATGTGTGTGTTTGAGAAGGAGAGAGTGTGAGTGAGTGTGTACATGCGTGTGTTTGAGAAGGAGAGAGTGTGAGTGAGTGTGTACATGCATGTGTTTGAGAAGGAGAGAGTGTGAGTGAGTGTGTACATGCGTGTGTTTGAGAAGGAGAGAGTGTGAGTGAGTGTGTACATGCGTGTGTTTGAGAAGGAGAGAGTGTGAGTGAGTGTGTACATGCGTGTGTTTGAGAAGGCGAGAGAGTGTGAGTGAGTGTTTTCATGCTTGTGTGCATCTGTGTCTTTTTCCCCCTATTTTCCCAGCAGTAGTGGCGAGGGTAGTGTTAGCGCAATGACATGCTAGGTGTTCCCATAGACATCCAGTCATTGAGCTCACGCTAGATAGAAACTTCCTTCAAAATGCATGCAGAGACATAAAATGGTGTCCAGGATTTCATCTGACTATGTGTGCCAAAATCTTGCACGACCCATTTCAAAGGGCGTATATGTAGAAATCTATATGGAAAAACATTTTTACATCATATATTTTGGAGTGGTGGCAGCATTTGATCAGTGGTGGGCCACTGCTGCTAAATGAATATAAGGGACACACTGGTGTCTGTCTGTGTAGTGAGGGACAGTGTGTAGGTCAATGTGACGCAACGTCACTCTAACATCCCCTCCAACACTCTGGATCTCCCTACTGACAGCTCCTGTTAGTGAAAGAGACAGAGGGAGAGAAAGAGAAAGAGAGGGAGAGGGAAGGGCAGAATAAGAGGGAGAGGGGCGGGATGGATGGATGGACAGAGGGGGACAAATGGGGAGGAAGAGAGAAGGAGAGATAAAGAGGGAAAGAAGAAAGGAGGGATGAACAGAGGGAGAGAGGGAGCATGGCTCCCAGGACTGTATTTGCCCTATAATATGGCCCACAACTGAGCGAGGCCCACGAGAGGAAGGAGAGAAGGAGGAGGGAGGGAGGGAGGGAGAGGGGGATGGGGCGGCCTCATCCTCCGTTCCATCACTGTGTCCTAATATGGAGGCATCTGAAACCACACAGACCTAGTTCTCAAGGAGAGGGAGAGAGCGATACAGATATTGTTGGTATACTTTAGTTAGATTAATACTTTAGTTAGATTTTCTTGTTGGCTATATATTTACTAAACGTTGGGTGTGGGTTTCACACACACACGCACACACATTTCATTGGCTGCGTCTGGGACCAGAGCGGACCGTGTGACCCCGAAGGTCGCTGTAGATGATTTTGATCATTTGGGTCTAAGCAGCCGAGAGGTCAAGGGTCAGGGGCAGGTGTCACGTGACAGGAAGTGGTGAAGTTTGGAGCAGGACGCTCCGGGATTCTCTCTAAAACCCACTGTCTTTATATTCCCGCTGCTGGAACGCAGTGAAGAAATGTCAACTTTGGTTCTCAAAAGGACCATGATAGCAAAGTAATGGAATGTAGTGTAGTATATATTGAAAAGTCAAAGCTCTTGGCAATGTAATGTACGTGACTTATACAATATATGAATGAATAGTAATAACCTCATGGAGTGTCTAAGTCATTGTGACCCTTGCTCTCCACTACAGAGCAGTAAAAGTGTATGATTCACAGGAGGCTGCTGAGGGGAGAACGCCTTTAGTTAATGATATGCATGTCAATATCTCATGTCTCAAAGTGGAGGAGAAATTTGACTTCATCCCTGCTTGTTTTTGTAAGAATTGTTGACAAGCTGAATGTACCGAGCTGTCTGTTTAAACTACTGGCAGCTCGGACACCCATGTATACCCCACAAGACAGGCCACCAGAGGCCACTTCACAGTCCCAATGTCCAGAACAGACTATGGGAGGCACACAGTACTACATAGAGCCATGACATGACTACATGGAACTCTATGCCACATCAGGTAACTGATGAGCACACGCACTCTACACACACGTATATTGTTGTATGGTGGTATTATACATGTTGTATTGTAGTGGTGTAATATTGTGGTATTATACATGTTGTATTGTAGTGGTGTAATATTGTTGTATGGTGGTATTATACATGTTGTATTGTAGTGGTGTAATATTATTGTATGGTGGTATTATACATGTTGTATTGTAGTGGTGTAATATTGTGGTATTATACATGTTGTATTGTAGTGGTGTAATATTGTGGTATTATACATGTTGTATTGTAGTGGTGTAATATTGTGGTATGGTGGTATTATACATGTTGTATTGTAGTGGTGTAATATTATTGTATGGTGGTATTATACATGTTGTATTGTAGTGGTGTAATATTGTGGTATTATACATGTTGTATTGTAGTGGTGTAATATTATTGTATGGTGGTATTATACATGTTGTATTGTAGTGGTGTAATATTGTTGTATGGTGGTATTATACATGTTGTATTGTAGTGGTGTAATATTGTGGTATTATACATGTTGTATTGTAGATGTGTAGTGGTATAATAATGTTGTATGATGTATTGTATTATATGTGATGTAAGTGCCTTAATGTGTTTGGACCCCAGGAAGAGTAGCTGCTGCCTTGGCAACAGCTAATGGGGATCCCTAATAAATACCAATACAAACGGCTCATACTAATGTCTGGAACAGAGCGAATGGAATGGCATCAAACACATGGAAACCATTCCACTTATTCCACTCCAGCCATTACCACAAGCCGGATATCCCCAATTAAGGTGCCAGCAACCTCCTGTGGTATGATTCCACCCCTGTTCCATTCATCCTATACTGGTCTATAGGTCAAGTTCTGACCCCAGTGTAGGATTCCACCCCTGTTCCATTCATCCTATACTGGTCTATAGGTCAAGTTCTGACCCCAGTGTGTGATTCCACCACTGTTCCATTCATCCTATACTGGTCTATAGGTCAAGTTCTGACCCCAGTGTAGGATTCCACCCCTGTTCCATTCATCCTATACTGGTCTATAGGTCAAGTTCTGACCCCAGTGTATGATTCCACCACTGTTCCATTCATCCTATACTGGTCTATAGGTCAAGTTCTGACCCCAGTGTATGATTCCACCCCTGTTCCATTCATCCTATACTGGTCTATAGGTCAAGTTCTGACCCCAGTGTGTGATTCCACCCCTGTTCCATTCATCCTATACTGGTCTATAGGTGAAGTCCCCACTGTCCAGTGGATGTTGTGTAATATTGGACACCTGTAGTGTGTGGGTGTGTTTCCGTTCTGTTTGGATTAAAAGGGAGAGGAATGGTCTTGGCTGTGGTGTAGACAGAGTTAGGGTGTACATGTGGAATGTCACACACACCCCGCTCACACACATACGCTCACATATACACATTCTGCTCACACACATACGCTCACATATACACACCCCGCTCACACACATACGCTCACATATACACACACCCCGCTCACACACATACGCTCACATATACACATTCTGCTCACACACACCCCGCTCACACACATACGCTCACATATACACATTCCGCTCACATATACACATTCTGCTCACACACACCCCGCTCACATACATACACTCACATTTACACATTCTGCTCACACACACCCCGCTCACATACATACACTCACATTTACACATTCTGCTCACACACACCCCGCTCACATACATACACTCACATTTGCACATTCTGCTCACACACACCCCGCTCACATACATACACTCACATTTACACACCCCGCTCACATACATACACTCACATTTACACACCCCGACAGACTGACAAGGATATAGGTGTGGCACTCTCTTCTGCTCTTGTCTCATTCATACGCTCTCATTAATTTATTCATTCATTCATTCATTTGTTCTATCATGTTGTCACACCCTGACCATAGTTTACTTTGTATATTTCTATGTTTTGGTTGGTCAGGGTGTGAGCTGAGTGGGCATTCTATGTTTCATTGTCTAGTTTGTCTATTTCTATGTCTGGCCTGATATGGTTCTCAATCAGAGGCAGGTGTTAGTCATTGTCTCTGATTGGGAACCATATTTAGGTAGCCTGGGTTTCACTGTGTGTTTGTGGGTGATTGTTCCTGTCTCTGTGTTTGCACCAGATAGGACTGTTTCGGTTTTCGTTACGTTCATTTTCGTTCTTTGTTTTGTAGTGTTTGTATTGATTCGTGTTTTTACGTTTGTTTATTAAACATGGATCGCAATCTAAACGCCGCATTTTGGTCCGACTCTCGCATTTTGAACCGTTACACATGTATTAATTTATTAATTAATTCATTTATTTATTCATCCATTTCATCATTCACTTATTCATTTCATCATTCAATCATATATTGATTCCATCATTCATTCAATCATTTATTGATTCCATCATTCAATTATTTATTAATTTGTTAATTTATTCCATCATTCATTCATTAATTTATTCCATCCATTCATTCATTCATTCATTCATTCCATCATTCATTCATTCATTCATTCATTTATTCCATCCATCCATCATTCACTCATTCATTCATACACACTTTCCTGTGTTCATGTTTCAGTCTTTACCTCTTTTTACTCTTATTTGCACTCCCTCCATCTCTCCAACGTCTTTCTCTCTTGAACTAGTCCAATGTCTTTCTTTTTCTTTTACTCACACTCCCTCTTCCTCCTGATGTGTGTCTGTGTGCATGCATCTGTGTGTGTGTGTGTGTGTGTGTGTGCGTGTGTGTGCATGCATCTGTGTGTGTGTGTGTGTGTGTGTGCGTGTGTGTGCACGCATCTGTGTGTGTGTGTGTGTGCATGCATCTGTGTGTGTGCGCATGCATCTGTGTGTGTGTGCATGCATCTGTGTGTGTGTGTGCATGCATCTGTGTGTGTGTGTGTGTGTGTGTGCATGCATCTGTGTGTGTGTGTGTGTGTGCGTGCATGCATCTGTGTTTGTGTGTGTGCGTGCATGCATCTGTGTGTGTGTGTGTGTGCGTTCATGCATCCGTGTGTGCGTTCATGCATCCGTGTGTGTGCGTGCGTGCATGCATTCGTGTGTGTGTGTGCGTGCATGCATCCGTGTGTGTGTGTGTGTGCTTGCATTGTGAAGTAATAGTTTTAGCCTCTCTTCATTGTGAAGTAATGGTTTTTAGCCTCTCTTCATTGTGAAGTAATAGTTTTTAGCCTCTTCATTGTGAAGTAATGGTTTTTAGCCTCTCTTCATTGTGAAGTAATGGTTTTTAGCCTCTCTTCATTGTGAAGTAATAGTTTTAGCCTCTCTTCATTGTGAAGTAATAGTTTTTAGCCTCTTCATTGTGAAGTAATGGTTTTTAGCCTCTCTTCATTGTGAAGTAATAGTTTTAGCCTCTTCATTGTGAAGTAATGGTTTTTAGCCTCTCTTCATTGTGAAGTAATAGTTTTTAGCCTCTTCATTGTGAATAATGGTTTTTAGCCTCTCTTCATTGTGAAGTAATAGTTTTTAGCCTCTCTTCATTGTGAAGTAATAGTTTTTAGCCTCTTCATTGTGAAGTAATGGTTTTTAGCCTCTCTTCATTGTGAAGTAATAGTTTTTAGCCTCTTCATTGTGAAGTAATGGTTTTTAGCCTCTCTTCATTGTGAAGTAATAGTTTTTAGCCTCTCTTCATTGTGAAGTAATGGTTTTTAGCCTCTCTTCATTGTGAAGTAATGGTTTTTAGCCTCTCTTCATTGTGAAGTAATGGTTTTTAGCCTCTCTTCATTGTGAAGTAATGGTTTTTAGCCTCTCTTCATTGTGAAGTAATAGTTTTTAGCCTCTTCATTGTGAAGTAATGGTTTTTAGCCTCTCTTCATTGTGAAGTAATAGTTTTTAGCCTCTTCATTGTGAAGTAATGGTTTTTAGCCTCTCTTCATTGTGAAGTAATGGTTTTTAGCCTCTTCATTGTGAAGTAATGGTTTTTAGCCTCTTCATTGTGAAGTAATGGTTTTTAGCCTCTCTTCATTGTGAAGTAATGGTTTTTAGCCTCTCTTCATTGTGAAGTAATGGTTTTTAGCCTCTCTTCATTGTGAAGTAATAGTTTTAGCCTCTCTTCATTGATAGAAATACCAGTCGATGTAAACTGGTCATGCTGGTTCATTTGTATAATGTTGTTGAATTAATTGCAGCGTGTATACAGTATATTCATTATGCATCTTATTTATCACACGCATACAGCATACAGAGCGTTTTGAGTGTAAAATCTGTCAGCCAGCGTGAGAGCTGCTGCTACAGCATCTCAAACAGCAAATGCACAGGCAACGGAAGGCAGGCTTCATCAGCACGTCTCACACCACGTTGCAGTGAGCTGGAGGCAGTATGCATTTTGAAACAGATACTTCATTGTTTGAACCTGGAATGTTTTACTACATATTATGATGCATGTCTTACCTTACTTTTGGTCACGTAGTGCACTTTAAAACATCTATCATTTAAGGGATCAGCTTAATATTGGGGAAAGATTGTTGCTTCCATCAATGTATTTGTCTGCATCATTTCCAATCGCTCATATCTTTTTTTGAGTAAATATATACATCCATATACATACACGTACATACACATACACACATATATATACATACACATACACACATATATACATACACATACACACATATATACATACACATACACACATATATACATACACATACACACACATATATACATACACATACACACATATATACATACACATACACACATATATACATACACATACACACACATATATACATACACATACACACATATATACATACACATACCTATATAGACATACATACTTTTTTTTAGAATATACCTTTATTATTCCCTGTAAACCCTACCACCCTTCCCCCAATTGGATTAAACTACTAAACAATAACACTTCTACCTGCAGTTTATACATCTTATACACATTTTACAGACAATCTATTTTACAATAGTTCTATTTAGTTTGTTTTTAGTCCTTCCTCTATTTCTCATGTCCATCCAGTTTGATTTCTATTTGTAACATGTAGTGCACTTTGAAGTGTGTGGACACCTGCTCCTCGAACATCTCATTCCAAAATCATGGGCATTAATATGGAGTTGGTCCCCCCTTTGTTGCTATAACAGCCTCCACTCTTCTGGGAAGGCTTTCCACTAGATGTTGGAACATTGCTGCGGGGACTTGCTTCCATTCAGCCAGAAGAGCATTAGTGAGGTTGGGCACTGATGTTGGGCGATTCATCCCAAAGGTGTTTGGTGGGGTTGAGGTCAGGGCTCTGTGCAGGCCAGTAAAGGTCTTCCGCACCGATCTAGACAAGCTATTTCTGTATGGACCTCGCTTTGTGCACGGGGGCATTGTCATGCTGAAACAGGAACTGGCCTTCCCCAAACTGTTGCCACAAAGTTGGAAGCACAGAATCGTCTAGACTGTCATTGTATGCTGTAGCGTTAACACTAAGGGGCATAGCCTGAACCATGAAAAACAGCCCCGGACCATTATTCATCCTCCGCCAAACTTTACAGTTGGCACTATGCATTAGGGCAGGTAGCGTTCTCCTGATTGTTTCCGTCGGACTGCCAGATGGTGACGCGTGATTCATCACTTCAGAGAACTCGTTTCCACTGCTCCAGAGTCCAATGGCGGCGAGCTTTACACCACTACAGCCGATGCTTTGCATTGCGCATGGTGAATTTAGGCTTGAGTGCGGCTTCTCGGCCATGGAAACCCATTTCATGAAGCTCCTGACGAACAGCTCCTAGACGTTTCCACTTCACAATAACAGCACTTACAGTTGACCAGGGCAGTTCTAGCAGGGCAGAAATTTGCCATGATGAAAGTCACTGAGCACTTTGGTAATGCCATTCTACTGCCAATGTTTGTCTATGAAGATTGCATGGCTGTGTGCTCGATTGTATACACCGGTCAGCAACAGGTGTGGCTGAAATAGCCGAATCCATCAATTTGAAGGGGTGTCAACATAAATTTTGTGTCTATTTTGTGTAGCTTAGCCAACATCAGACCATATCGGTGGAGGCAATTATTTTATATAAACTTTCTTTCATTGTCTAGTAGCCAAAGGCACAATTCTAGTCATATTAGCAACCCATGCTAGTTGTTGCAAATTAGATCTCCCCTTTTTCAAAATGTCTAATGTATGTTTTCATCATTGTCACATGAAACCTCTTGCATGTGCAGTGCCCTTTTGACAACAGTGTTTTCCAACTAATTGCATTATGGAACGAACATTTGCTGCCTTGTGCGCATTTCTGCACTTAAAATGTGCATAAATAATAGTTTATCAACATTTTAAGCTAAACATTCTGATCTGTTGCATCAGACTCATTGTTTAAAAAAATTATAATGATGTATCCTAGGCCTACTGGTTGTATGAATTTGGGCTCTATCATCCCACAACTGTCCCAGAGTCTTTTTGGAATAGACTATTTCTTACTCGACTAGCTGACCAACAGAATAGTTAAAATTTCTACTATGGGGATAGTAGATTAACACACGCTAGTGATTTTTCTGTTCATTTCACATCTTGCAGGTTGAGGAAAAGTCAATGTGGACAGTTATTCTAACATTTTCAAAGTGCACATCAGAATTCAGTAAGGGCCTCGCATCAGAATTCAGTAAGGGCCTCGCATCAGAATTTAGTAAGAAGGGCCTCACATCAGAATTCAGTAAGGGCCTCGCATCAGAATTCAGTAAGGGCCTCGCATCAGAATTTAGTAAGAAGGGCCTCGCATCAGAATTCAGTAAGGGCCTCGCATCAGAATTCAGTAAGGGCCTCGCATCAGAATTTAGTAAGAAGGGCCTCACATCAGAATTCAGTAAGGGCCTCACATCAGAATTCAGTAAGAAGGGCCTCGCATCAGAATTTAGTAAGAAGGGCTTGACATCAGAATTCAGTAAGAAGGGCTTCACATCAGAATTCAGTAAGAACCCTGGTGTGTGTGTGTTGGCATGTGTCCGTGTTTGTGTATATCCTGTCATGAACATTTAATAGTGCGTGAGGCTTGGGGGTATAATACTGCAGTGTTCACTGAAGATCCAACTGAGTCATACATACAGGGGGTCTCCTCTATACAGGGGGTCACCTCTATACAGGAGGTCTACTCTATACAGGGGGTCTCCTCTATACAGGGCGTCTCCTCTATACAGGGGGTCTCCTCTATACAGGGGGTCTCCTCTATACAAGTGGTCTCCTCTATACAGGAGGTCTACTCTATACAGGGGGTCACCTCTATACAGGGCGTCTCCTCTATACAGGGGGTCTCCTCTAAATTTTTTTATATATATATATATATATACACACACACATATATACAGGGGGTCTCCTCTATACAGGGGGTCTCCTCTATACAGGGGGTCTCCTCTATACAGGGTGTCTCCTCTATACAGGGGGTCTCCTCTATACAGGGGGTCTCCTCTATACAGGGGGTCTCCTCTATACAGGGGGTCTCCTCTATACAGGGGGTCTCCTCTATACAGGGGGTCTCCTCTATACAGGGGGCCTCCTCTATACAGGGTGTCTCCTCTATACAGGGGGTCTCCTCTATACAGGGGGTCTCCTCTATACAGGGGGTCTCCTCTATACAGTGGGCCTCCTCTATACAGGGTGTCTCCTCTATACAGGGGGTCTCCTCTATACAAATATATAAATATATATACACATACACACATATACAGGGCGCCAATGATACTTTGTATGATACTGTGTGTTTGTCTGCTTATGCACTAGTGTGTGTGTATAATGAACACGATGGGAGACAGAGCTGGTTTCAAGCGCAGGGTGCAGGGCGCAGCAGGTGTTTATTTGTAAAGGACCACAGGAGGAGGCAGGTAGCTGGGTCCAGGGTCAGGCAGAAGGTCATACACAGAGGGTCCTAAAAGGCAACAGTGCAGGCAGTTAAAAGGCTAGTAACATAGTTCAGGAGATCAGGAAATAGAAAACAGGAAATCCGATAAAGTACAGGCAGGGAAAAGGCAAAAGGCTTCGTTAGTGAGGCAGGAAAAAACAATCATACACGGGATGATTCAATTACGTGAAAAACAGAGCTCTGAATAGAAGTGTGTCACAAAACAAACAATACCTCACAATTATGGGGTTAAAAGAACTGAGATAAATAGTGTGTGATAATGACATACAGGTGTGTGAACAGCTGATTAGATCCCAATCACCTGAATCCTAGAGAGTGAGCTGCGTTCAGGGGATCTATGTGTTTGAGGGTGTGAGTTGGAAGCAGACGTTAGTGTGTGTGTGTTGTCTGCTTGTGTTAGTGTGTGTGTTGTCTGCTTGTGTTAGTGTGTGTGTTGTCTGCTTGTGTTAGTATGTGTGTGTGTGTGTGTGTGTGTGTGTGTGTGTGTGTATACATTTATTTGTGTCGGACTATAGTGTGAATGTGCTATCCTTGTCTAGTGGGGATGTGGTCATCATTACAGGCTGTAGGGACATCAGGACACCAGATGTAGGCAGCAGAACCGTGGGTGGTACTGCACTCTTAGGGGACCAACTCTGCATTTTAGGGAGGGGTGTGTGTTTAGGGAAATAGCAGCCCTTGGTACAGGAACAGTATGATGGTATGAAAATCTGGATACCGGCCAACCCTAGAATGTGTATGTGCAAGCGTGTTGCTGTTCCTCCCCTGCAGTATTGGTATGCAGCATTTGCTTTGATCATTAACCCAGGGCAGCTGACACTTGTTTGTTTATGTATACATCTGTCCCCCTCTCTCTCTCTCTCTCTCTCTCTCTCTCTCTCTCTCTCTCTCTCTCTCCTCTCTCTGCCTCTCCTTCTCTCACTCACTCCCTCTCTCTGCCTCTCCTTCTCTCACTCACTCCCTCTCTCTCTCTCCCTTTCTCTCTCTCTCCTCTCTCCTCTCTCTGCCTCTCCTTCTCTCCTCTCACTCACTCACTCCCTCTCTCTCTCTCTCTCTCCCTTTCTCTCTCTCTCCTCTCTCCTCTCTCTGCCTCTCCTTCTCTTATTCACTCCCTCTCTCTCTCTCTCTCTCTCCCTTTCTCTCTCTCTCCTCTCTCTGTCTCTCCTTCTCTCACTCACTCACTCCCTCTCTCTCTCTCCTCTCTCCTCTCTCTGCCTCTCCTTCTCTCACTCACTCCCTCTCTCTGCCTCTCCTTCTCTCACTCACTCCCTCTTTCTGCCTCTCCTTCTCTCACTCACTCCCTCTCTCTCTCTCTCTCTCTCTCTCTCTCTTCCTCCCTCTCACTTCTCTCTCTGGCTCTCCCTCTCTCATTAACTGATAAACATGCCATTAGTGCTCAATTGAATTTTAAACACTCTCACCCTCAAGCCATATCTCTCTTCCCCTCTCTCTCCCTCCCTCCCTCTCTCTCTCTTTCTCTCTCTCTCTCTCTTTCTCTCTCTCTCTTCCCTAGAGAAATCAGTGTTGCCAATGCCAACTGGCTGGGCTACAAACACCTGGCACATATGCCCTCTCATGCCCTCCCTGTCTGCGCTCTCTCTCTCTCTCTCTCTGTCTCTCTCTCTCTCTCTCTCTGGAAACGGTCTGCAGGCACTGTCTTCTTTCTCTCCCTCACTCTCCATCTCTCTCCCTCCTTTGTCTGTGCTCTCTCATTGGGCTGGCAGGTAGCCTAGTGTTTAGAGCGTTGAGCCAGTAACCGAAAGGTTGCTGGATTGAATCCCTGAACAAGGCAGTCAGGGGCAGAACCGGTAGGCCGCCATTGTTCCCCGGTAGGCCGCCATTGTTCCCCGGTAGGCCGCCATTGTTCCCCGGTAGGCCGTCATTGTAAATAAGAATTTGTTCTTAACTGGCTTGCCTAGTTAAAAAAAAGGTTTTACATTATGATAGAAAGTGTACAAGTGTGTGTGTATTCATTCATAGAGTGAAAATAAGTGGTTATCAGAAAGAGAAAGAAGCTTTGTTTCTGCACTTCTGTCTATTTCTGTCTCCACAGCAGCCATAGTAGATGAAGCGTGTGTGTGTCCCTTCATCGTGTGTGTGTTCTTCGCTGGGGTTGTGTGTATGTGTGTGCCCAGCAGCCTGTGTATTATACATAATCAATAGAATCCATCAGGTGCATTAAAGGCTAAAGTGTGTCATGCTGTCAGGCCTAAGTGTTCCTCTCAGTGTGTGTGTGTGTTTGTGTGTCAGGCTGTCAAGCTAAGTGTTCCTCCCATACACTGACTGGATAGATGTACATCCTAGAGAGGGTTGACACACAGAGTATAGGGTTATTAGGGAAGTTTATATGGACATGATTCCAGCTCTATAACTATGTTGGACACTCATCCACCTCCATTTGCAGAGACATCACCATACATAAACTCAGGCACACCCTTTTTAGTTATTTTGATGCGTCTGGGAAACTGTATTTTTAGCTATATGAAACCTGTTTTGCTTTGAAAACCAGCCAGGTCCCCCGTGATACAAGTCAGTATTCAATGTCCATCCATGTCTGGGGATGTTGGGAGATGAGGTGGAAACCGGCCACTAGGGGCAACAGTGAGCGCTGTTACCTTCCAGTAGGTTTCGGTGTTGTGGGTGGGGATGAAAGATGGGCGTCGGCCTCTGGTGGAAAAGGTTTTGTGTCCGAATCCAGCGACAGAAAGTAGCGTTGTCAATTTTTGTTTTAAGCCCAAACCTTAACCCTTACCTTAACCCTTACCTTAACCATTCGTAGGTAATGCCTTAACTTAAGAATAAAGACTTTGAAATTTGACGTTTGGAACAACTTTGAAATTTGACGTTTGAGAAACATGGATGAATGTCTAATTCTGACATGAGACAGAGATCTGGTAGCTGAAAACAGCCTATCGCACAAAAATATAAACGCAACATGCAACAATTACAGTTCATATAAGCAAAGCAGGCAATTTATATAAATAAATTAGGTGTCGGAGGGGTTATGGTATGGGCAGGCAGGCATAAGCTATGGACAACGAACACAATTGCATTTTATCGATGTCAGTTTGAATGCACAGAGATACCATGATGAGATCCTGAGGCCCATTGTCGTGCCATTCATCCTCAGGGTCTGACAACACTGCATCTTTTTAGTTATTTTGACCATTAAATTACAATATTTTTATTTGGAATTTGGGAGAAATGTTGTCAGTAGTTTATAGAATAAAACAAAAATGTTAATTTTACCCAAACACATACCTATAAATAGTAAAACCAGAGAAACTGATCATTTTGCAGTGGTCTCTTCATTTTTTCCAGAGCTGTATATATAAATATAGGACAAAACACACATTACGACAAGAGAGACAACACAACACTACATATAGAGAGACTTAAGACTACAACATAGCAAGGCAGCAACACATGACAACAACATGGTAGCAACACAACATGGTAGCAGCACAAAACATGGTACAAACATCAACAGGGCAACAGGGCAACAGGGCAACAGGGCAACAGGGCAACAGGGCAACAGGGCAACAGGGCAACAGGGCAAGAAGGTAGAGACAACAATACATCACTCAAAGCAGCTACAACTGTCAGTAAGAGCGTCCATGATTCAGTCTTTGAATGAAGAGATGGAGATAAAACTGTCCAGTTTGAGTGTTTGTTGCAGCTCGTTCCAGTCACTAGCTGCAGCGAACTGAAATGAGGAGCGATCGAGAGATGTGTGTGCTCTGGGGACCTTTAACAGAATGTGACTGGCAGAACGGATGTTGTATATGGAGGATGAGGGCTGCAGTAGATATCTCAGATAGGGGGGGGAGTGAGGCCTAAGAGGGTTTTATAAATAAGCATCAACCAGTGGGTCTTGCGACGGGTATATAGAGATGACCAGTTTACAGAGGAGTATAGAGTGCAGTGATGTGTCCTATAAGGAGCATTGGTGGCAAATCTGAGGGCCAAATGGTAAAGAACATCTAGCCGCTCGAGAGTACACTTACCTGCTGATCTATAAAGTAGGTCTCCGTAATCTAGCATGGGTAGGATGGTCATCTGAATCAGGCTTAGTTTGGCAGCTGGGTGAAAGAGGAGCAATTACGATAGAAGAAACCAAGTCTAGATTTGACTTTAGCCTGCAGCTTGGATATGTGCTGAGAGAAGGACAGTGTACCGTCTAGCCATACACCTAAGTACTTGTATGAGGTGACTACCTCAAGCTCTAAACCCTCAGTGGTAGTAATCACACCTGTGGGAAGAGTGGCATTCTTCTTACCAAACCACATGACCTTTGTTTTGGGGGTGTTCAGAACAAGGTTACGGGTAAAGAAAGCTTGTTGGACACTAAGAAAGCTTTGTTGTAGAACATTTAACATTTAAGGTTGGAGATAGGCTTGGCGATGATAGGGGGCAGCAACCTTAAAGAAGAAAGGGTATAAACCATCTGATGGTTTTTTGGGGTCAAGTTTCAGGAACCTCTTTAGCACCTCGGACTCAGTGACAGCCTGCAGGGAGAAACTTTGTAGTGGGGAAGGGGAAAAAGAGGGAGAAGCATCGGGGACAGTCGCATTAGAAGGGGTGGGAGATGAGGAAATGTTGGACGGGCAAGGAGGCATTGCTAAGTTAAATAGGAATCCTGATTTAATGAAGTGGTGATTTAAAGAGCTCAGTCATGTGCTTCTTGTCAGTAACAACCGCATCATCAACTTTAAGGGACACGAGCAGCTGTGAGGAGGAGTTTTTATTCTCCAGGTCCTTAACCATTTTCCGGAACTTCTTGGGGTTAGACCCACAGAGAGAGAACTGCTCCTTAAAGTAACTAACTTTGGCCTTCCTGATGGCCTGAGTTCACTTATTTCTCATTTGCCTGAACGAGAGCCAGTCAGCCTGAGTATGCGTGTGCCAAATGTAATTTTTGAGGTGGAGTAACTCTGCAAGATCACGGTTGTTTTTAATTTAAATGTTCTTTATGCGGGCGTGTTTGTTAACAATACCACTGAACATATCAAAAAATGTCCAAGTGTCTTCGACAGAGGGGGATCAAGCTGATTCTATACCATTTTCAAGAGGCCAGTTTGTGAAGGAAGGCTTGCTCATTAAAGCTTTTTAGCAAGGGTCTATAACAAATCAGGACAGGTCGTTTCACTGAGCAGCCATTACGAACACAGGCTGTAAAACAGTGATCACTAAGGTGATTACAGAAAACACCAGACTATTATTATTTGTGGATTATTTGTGGGGATAACATCAAGAAGAGTAGCCTTTGATGGGTGTTTGGAGTCATACCTTGATTGGTAATAATCTGAGAGAGATTTAGGGAGTCCCATTGCTTTAGGACTTGGTCAGCTGGTGTAAGCATGTCCCAGTTTAGGTCACCTAGCAGGACAAATTCAGACTTAGTGTAAGGGGCCAGGAGAGAGCTTAGGGCAGGTACAGGCCGGTGCTGATGGAGGACGATTGCTCTTTGGTGACTGTTGCTGGGTGCTATTTGTAAGTTTAATACTTAAAACCAGCAAATCAAATTGTTTGGGGACAGACTTGGTGGAGACATCCGAGCACTGAAGGTGATCCTTGGTAAAGATTGCCAGTCCCCCACCTGTGGAAGATTTGTCTTGCAGAAAAAGGTTCTAACCAGAAAGGTTAACATCAGTATTCAAAACACTCTTCCTTAACCACGTCTCAGTAATGACCAACACATCTGGATTGGAGCTGTGAACCCACACTTTCAATTGATCCATTTTAGGTAATAAGCTTCTAGTGTTAATAACGTTCTTGTGGCAACAGGTCACAAATCTTGCTGCTGTGATGGCACATAATCGGGTTTGTTTTTGAATTCTTTGTGGATCTGTGTAATCTGGGGGAAATATGGGTCTCTAATATGGTCATACATTGGGCAGGAGGTTATGAAGTGCAGCTCAGTTTCCACCTCATTTTGTGGGCAGTGAGCACATAGCCTGTCTTCTCTTGAGAGCCAGGTCTGCCTACGGCAGCCTTTCTCAATAGCAAGGCTATGCTCACTGAGTCTGTACATAGTCAAAGCTTTCCTTAATTTTGGGTCAGTCCCAGTAGTCAGGTATTCTGCCACTGTGTGCTCTGTTTAGGGCCAAATACCATTCTAGTTAGCTCTGTGTTTTTGTTAATTACTTGACACATTGGACATAATTATATTTTTGATTTCTCATGATATATGGTTGGGTCTAATTGTGTTGCTGTCCTGGGGCTCTGTGGGTTCTGTTTGTGAACAGTGCCCCAGGACCGGCTTGCTTAGGGGACTCTTTTCCAAGTCCATCTCTCTGTAGGTGATGGCTTTGTTATGGAAGGTTTGGGAATCACTTCCTTTTAGGTTGTTGTAGAATTTAACATCTCTTTTCTGGATTTTGATAATTAGCGGGTATCAGCCTAATTCTGCTCTGCAGGCATTATTTGGTGTTTTACTGAGGATATTTTTGCAGAATTCTGCATGCAGAGTCTCAATTTGGTGTTTGTCCCATTTTGTGAATTCTTGGTTGGTGAGCGGATCCCAGACCTCACAACCATAAAGTGCAATGGGTTCTAGAACTGATTCAAGTATTTTTAGCCAGATCCTCATTGGTATGTCAAATTGTATGTTCCTTTTGATGGCATAGAAGACCCTTCTTGCCTTGTCTCTCAGATCGTTCACAGCTTTGTGGAAGTTACCTGTGGCGCTGATGTTTAGGTATACAGACATAAATACACACTTCTTCACTTTCCACTCTCCATTTGTCTCTCTTTCACTCTACTCTCTCTCTCTCTCTCTCTCTCTCTCTCTCTCTCTCTCTCTGTCTCTCTCTCTCTGTCTCTCTCTCTCTGTCTCTCTCTCTCTCTCTCTCTCTCTCTCTCTCTCTCTCTCTCTCTCTCTCTCTCTCTTGCACACACACTCCCTTTTCTTGCAGTACATTGTTTTGATAAAATCCACTCATCTCTGATTCCCATGTCCTGCCTCAGTAAACATAGAGGGTTGGTAACAAGACCACTGTAAGAGTGTGTGTGCTGTGTTGCCCACTGTTATACAACTTTCCATTCACTTCCTCTTGCTGTTTCTCACACTGTAGTGTCCTTCCCCCCTGTTCCTGTTCACTGGCCCGCACACACACACACATACATACACACATACACACATACATACATACACACGCACGCACACATACATACACACATACATACATACACACGCACGCACACATACATACACACATACATACATACACGCGCACACACACATGCAGAGACAGACAGACAGACAGACAGACAGACAGACAGACAGACAGACAGACAGACAGACAGACAGACAGACAGACAGACAGACAGACAGACAGACAGACAGACAGACAGACAGACAGACAGACAGACAGACAGACAGACAGACAGACACATGAACAGACAGACACACACACATGAAGAGACAGACAGACAGACAGACAGACACGCAGAGACAGACAGACACATACATGCAGAGACAGACAGACAGACAGACACATACATGCAGAGACAGACAGACACATACATGCAGAGACAGACAGACAGACATGCAGAGACAGACAGACAGACACACATGCAGAGACAGACAGACAGACACACATGCAGAGACAGACAGACAGACACACATGCAGAGACAGACAGACAGACACACATGCAGAGACAGACAGACAGACATGCAGAGACAGACAGACAGACAGACAGACAGACAGACAGACAGACAGACAGACAGACAGACAGACAGACAGACAGACAGACAGACAGACAGACAGACAGACAGACAGACAGACATGCAGAGACAGACAGACACACATGCAGAGACAGACAGACATGCAGAGACAGACAGACCGACAGACAGACAGACAGACAGACAGACAGACAGACAGACAGACAGACAGACAGACAGACAGACAGACAGACAGACATGCAGAGACAGACAGACATGCAGAGACAGACAGACACACATGCAGAGACAGACAGACAGACACATACATGCAGAGACAGACACGCAGAGACAGACACATACATGCAGAGACAGACAGACACAGACATACAGACAGACAGACAGACAGACAGACACATACATGCAGAGACAGACAGACAGACACATACATGCAGAGACAGACAGACAGACACATAAATGCAGAGACAGACAGACAGACATGCAGAGATAGACAGACAGACAGACAGGCAGATGCTCAAGCAGACAGACAGACAGTAGGTCATGGCCCGGTAGGATCCTATTAAATCCAGCTAAGGGACCACAACTCCGAGGCACACGTGCGTGAACACACACACACCCAGGGACAGCCAGGGAGACCCAGACAGGCTAGAATAGAATAGATTACTATATTAGGTATGTTGTTCATAGTGACACCAGTGACAGTGACTGATCTGGCAACAGAAGAGAGAGGAGAGATAGAGTCTGGTGGGTTTTGGTTCGTCATTTACAATGACGGCCAAACTCTAACACGGACGACGCTGGGCCAATTGTGTGCCGCCCTATGGGACTCCCAATCACGACCGGTTGTGATACAGCCTGGAATCGGATCAGGGTCTGTAGGGATCCCTCTAGCACTGAAATGCAGTGCCTTAGAATGCTGCGCCACTTGGGAGCCCCAACCCCTCTGAATCAGAGAGGTGTGAGAGAGAGATGCAAGAGAGAGGTGTAGAGAGACAGAGTTCCCTTTTGTACTTCAACCATTTGCACATTGTTACAACACTGTATATATACATAATATGACATTTGTAATGTCTTTATTCTTTTGGAACTTCTGTGAGTGTAATGTTTACTGTTAATTTTTATTGTTTATTTCACTTTTGTATATTATCTACTTCACTAGCTTTGGCAATGTTAACATATATTTCCCATGACAATAAAGCCCCTTGAATTGAATTGAGTTAGAGAGACCGGGAAATGAGATAAGAGCACTTCTTCTTATGGTGGTGTGTCTGCCAATGGAAGTGGTAGAGTGAAAAGAAGGAGAGAGAAAGATAGATAGTGATGGAGGAAAGTGAGTGATGGAGGGAGGAGGGAGAAACTTAAAGACAGAAGAGATGAATGGGCTCTCAGCCTTGGTGATTCTAAAAGACACGTGAGAGAAACAGAGAAGCACAATATGAGTGTGTGACTCACTCAGTAAAGAGCTTGTGCAAACACACACACACACACAAACTCATACGTACAAACTGACGTACACACACACACACACACACACACACACACACACACACACACACACACACACAAACTCATGCGTACAAACTGACGTACACACACACTTATACATGAGCTGACTAATATACAGATCAAATACACTCACAGCAAAGGCTGACACATCACATGTAGCTAGATACATCTTTTATGTGTGTTTATCTGAAACATATTCACAGACACACTTGTCATAAAAACATATTCAGAGAACTTTTGCATTAGTACAGGAACAGCAAACTAGTTCCTAGAAAGATTTTTTTTAAATTCAAATTTGTTTAAAATTTTTCCTATTTGCTTACAATCCCCTGAGCTTCCACTGTGTTTCGATTATGAGCGCTAGCCTAGCTAGCATCAGTAATGTTGAACAATGAGAGCACTAGCTAACCTAGCCTAGTATTGGCTGTGTTTGAATTGTGAGACATCAATCTAGCCTGGCTAGCATTTCATTTTGAACTGTGAAAGCGGTTAGCTAACATATTCTAGCATTGTGTTTGAACTGTGAGAGCGGTTAGCTAACCTATTCTAGCATTGTGTTTGAACTGTGAGAGCGGTTAGCTAACCTATTCTAGCATTGTGTTTGAACTGTGAGAGCGGTTAGCTAACATATTCTAGCATTGTGTTTGAACTGTGAGAGCGGTTAGCTAACCTATTCTAGCATTGTGTTTGAACTGTGAGAGCGGTTAGCTAACCTATTCTAGCATTGTGTTTGAACTGTGAGAGCGGTTAGCTAACATATTCTAGCATTGTGTTTGAACTATGAGAGCGGTTAGCTAACCTATTCTAGCATTGTGTTTGAACTGTGAGAGCACTTGCTAGCCTAGTTAGTACAAGCTCTTAGTATAAGCTCTTTTTGAACTTGCCTAGCATTAGCCATGTTTAAAATTATGAGAGCCTTGCTAGTATTAGCTGTATATGAACTATGATACCTTTATCTAGCCCAACTAGCTTTAGCGTGTTTGAACAGGCTGATACCGGCTGGCCGTTGGCCACTTCTAGTAATCCAGTGTTTGTGTATTTCCTTGTTTGCCCCACAGCATTGTTAAAGGAAAGATTACTATGTTACAAAACTCATCATGCCAGTTGTATTTCTGCCAGCTTGAACGGCAATAGCTCAGATACACATGAAAATATTAAATGACCTCTGTAATTGATAAAACATCATTCAGAGCTGCACAAAAACTACATAACATTCAAAATAGGTGGATCTTTCCTTTAAATGGCAATTCCGCCACTTTTCAACCTCATATTCATTATCTCCAGCACAATGCCAGTGTCTCCACATATGTGAAAACGGCACGTTTCAATGATCTGTGGTTAAAAAAATAAGAAGAAAGGTCCTCATGCATCTCTGTGACATTATTTTTCTTTTGATGATGTCATCAGATATAACATTTTTCCCATATACACTGGTATTGTGCTGGCGATGATGAAAATGAGGTTGAAAAGTGGTGGAATTGCCCTTTAACTCCGCCACTACTGTCTCTGGTGTTGTGCAAACACACTGTGATACACCACAGCTTATATTACTGTCTCTCTCTGTCTGTCTGCAGGTCTGAATCACTGACTGACTGACTGTCTGTCGGCAGGTCTGACTGACTGTCTGTCGGCAGGTCTGATTGACTGACTGTCTGTCGGCAGGTCTGACTGAATGACTGACTGTCTGTCGGCAGGTCTGACTGACTGACTGACTGACTGTCTGTCGGCAGGTCTGACTGACTGACTGACTGACTGTCTGTCGGCAGGTCTGACTGACTGACTGACTGTCTATCGGCAGGTCTGACTGACTGACTGACTGTCTGTCGGCAGGTCTGACTGACTGACTGACTGTCTGTCGGCAGGTCTGACTGACTGACTGACTGTCTATCTGCAGATCTGAATCACTGACTGACTGACTGTCTATCGGCAGGTCTGACTGACTGACTGACTGTCTGACTGTCGGACTGCACAGTGCAACTGCTGGGTTGATTGTGTGTGGGAGCGTGTGTGTGTTATGGTGGTTGTCTGTGTATTATTAAGTGTGTCTGTTATGGTGGTTGTCTGTGTATTATTAAGTGTGTGTGTTATGGTGGTTGTCTGTGTATTATTAAGTGTGTGTGTTATGGTGGTTGTCTGTGTATTATTAAGTGTGTGTGTTATGGTGGTTGTCTGTGTATTATTAAGTGTGTGTGTTATGGTGGTTGTCTGTGTATTATTAAGTGTGTGTGTTATGGTGGTTGTCTGTGTATTATTAAGTGTGTGTGTTATGGTGGTTGTCTGTGTATTATTAAGTGTGTGTGTTATGGTGGTTGTCTGTGTATTATTAAGTGTGTGTGTTATGGTGGTTGTCTGTGTATTATTAAGTGTGTGTGTTATGGTGGTTGTCTGTGTATTATTAAGTGTGCGTTTCCCCTCTGCAGGGATGAAGACCTACCTGATCTCAGGGAGGAAGTTAGAGCATGCTCAGTGTGGTTGCTCTCAGGACATCCTGACCCCGTGCCCTCGCCCCCACACCTCTGCCCTCATGCCTGGGGGGGCTGCTTCCCTCTGTGTGTCCTGCACTGTGAATGGGGAGCAGACAGAGGAGGGGGCCGGACTCAATGGATGCCAGGATGAACATAAGACTAACAGCGCCAAGGTAGATCACATGCCTATCCTGGCACGCAACGACACATCCACACACACACACTGACAACACACTCCTGTTCCAACATAGCTTACGACACACCTACTAATAACACACACCTGCACCACATACTTATCTAACACACATCCCTCTCTCGCCTTCTTCTTCTGTAGTTTACTCCAGGCTGCAGCCCCAGGGCTCTGAATGGTATTCTCAGTCCTCCACTGGAGGACTCGGTGATGGCCAGCCAGAGCTCTCTATGTGACATGCTCCAGGAGAAAGAAAAGAAGACCAGTACGGGCACAGGGACGGGTACCAGCCTGGGTATGGGGGGTCCAGGAGGGGCGGGACCGGGGGGCACAGGCATGGACCACTCCGCCCTCATCCCGCTACGCTCCAAGAACTTCAGGGAGAAGAGTGACGTCCATTTTGTTGATGTCATCAAGGAGGACAGGTGAGGACCGGAGGGAGTATGATGGCTTTTGGCTTTACTTATGAACTGTTTTGAGTTCAGTACATCTAAATAACCTAGATCAGAGTTCAGTCATAAACCCTGACCCTGAACCAGTTTAGAGGGGCATATTAAAGTTGGGAGATAGTAGGTGGCTTTAGTGGAATGATTGACGGTCTAAAGCTGACCCTGGACTAGTTGATAGGACTAGTTGTTATTTACTACTGCACTGTTGTTAGATACTACAGCACTGTTGTTAGATACTACAGCACTGTTGTTAGATACTACAGCACTGTTGTTATTTACTACAGCACTGTTGTTAGATACTACAGCACTGTTGTTAGATACTACATCACTGTTGTTAGATACTACAGCACTGTTGTTAGATACTACAGCACTGTTGTTATTTACTACTGCACTGTTGTTAGATACTACAGCACTGTTGTTAGATACTACTGCACTGTTGTTATTTACTACTGCACTGCTGTTAGATAGTACTGCACTGTTGTTAGATAGTACTGCACTGCTGTTTGATAGTACTGCACTGTTGTTAGATAGTACTGCACTGCTGTTAAATACTACAGCACTGCTGTTAGATACTACTGCACTGCTGTTAGATACTACTGCACTGTTGGAGCTAGGAACACAAGCATTTTGCTACACCCACAATAACATCTTCTAAATATGTGTATGTGACCAATAACATTTGATTTGATTTGATTTAGGAGCAGAACTGGGCATGTCTTGGCAGATCAGGGATTAGCCTTCCTTAGGTTTAAAGTGAAAGGCCTTTTTCTTCCAAACTCTAAATCCAATAATGCACTAATCAATATCAATGTAGTACTAACAAAAAGAACATATGGTAGATCAAAAACACAGGAGAAATAAAAATAAGAAATAAAGAGGACAGGAGAAAGTAAGAAGCTGCACAGGGTCCGTTCCAGTACCATATTATAATGTACAGGGACACTGGATCTATAGAGGTAGATATGTATAGGGGTAAACATACTATATACAGGGTCCGTTCCAGTACCATATTATAATGTACAGGGATACTGGATCTATAGAGGTAGATATGTATAGGGGTAAACATACTATATACAGGGTCAGTACCATATTGTAATGTACAGGGATACTGGATCTATAGAGGGAGATATGTATAGGGGTAAACATACTATATACAGGGTCAGTACCATATTATAATGTACAGGGATACTGGATCTATAGAGGTAGATATGTATAGGGGTAAGCATACTATATACATGGTCAGTACCATATTATAATGTACAGGGACACTGGATCTATAGAGGTAGATATGTATAGGGGTAAGGTGACTAGGCATCTGGATATATGATTAACAGAGTAGCAGCAGCGTATATGAAGATTGTATGTGAGTGTGTGTGTGTAGAGTCAGTATAGATGTGTGTGCATGTTGTGTGTATTGAGCGTGTCAGTGTGTGTGAGTGTGTTTATAGAGTCAGTATAGATGTGTGTGTTGAGCGTGTCAGTGTGTGTGAGTGTGTTTATAGAGTCAGTATAGATGTGTGTGCATGTTATGTGTATTGAGCGTGTCAGTGTGAGGGAGTGTGTATAGATTCAGTATAGATGTGTGTGCATGTTATGTGTGTGTTGAGCGTGTGAGTGAGTGTGCATTGAGTCAGTATAGATGTGTGTGTTGAGCGTGTCAGTGTGAGTGAGTGTGTTTATAGAGACAGTATAGATGTGTGTGTTGAGCGTGCAGTGTGAGTGAGTGTGTATAGAGTCAGTATAGATGTGTGTGCTGAGCGTGTCAGTGTGAGTGAGTGTGTTTATAGAGACAGTATAGATGTGTGTGTTGAGCGTGTCAGTGTGAGTGAGTGTGTATAGAGTCAGTATAGATGTGTGTGTTGAGCGTGTCAGTGTGAGTGAGTGTGTATAGAGTCAGTATAGATGTGTGTTGAGCGTGTCAGTGTGAGTGAGTGTGTTTATAGAGTCAGTATAGATGTGTGTGCTGAGCGTGTCAGTGTGAGTGAGTGTGTATAGAGTCAGTATAGATGTGTGTGTTGAGCGTGTCAGTGTGAGTGAGTGTGTATAGAGTCAGTATAGATATGTGTGTTGAGCGTGTCAGTGTGAGTGAGTGTGTATAGAGTCAGTATAGATGTGTGTGTTGAGAGTGTCAGTGTGTGTGAGTGTGCATTGAGTCAGTATAGATGTGTGTGTTGAGCGTGTCAGTGTGAGTGAGTGTGTTTATAGAGTCAGTATAGATGTGTGTGTTGAGCGTGTCAGTGTGAGTGAGTGTGCATTGAGTCAGTATAGATGTGTGTGTTGAGCGTGTCAGTGTGAGTGAGTGTGTATAGAGTCAGTATAGGTGTGTGTGTTGAGCGTGTCAGTGTGAGTGAGTGTGCATTGAGTCAGTATAGATGTGTGTGTTGAGCGTATCAGTGTGAGTGAGTGTGCATTGAGTCAGTATAGATGTGTGTGTTGAGCGTGTCAGTGTGAGTGAGTGTGCATTGAGTCAGTATAGATGTGTGTGTTGAGCGTGTCAGTGTGAGTGAGTGTGCATTGAGTCAGTATAGATGTGTGTGTTGAGCGTGTCAGTGTGAGTGAGTGTGCATTGAGACAGTGCAAGAATAAAAATAACTAAAGGGTCAACTTAGATAGACAGATCGTCTGTGTAGACATTTGTTAGCTCTTCAGCAGTCTTATGGCTTGGGGATAGAAGCTGTTCAGGAGCCTGTTGGTGTCAGACTTGATACACGGGCACCGCTTGCCGTGTGGAAGCAGAGAGAACAGTCTATGGCTTGGCTGGTTTAGGATTACCAACAGTGGTGATTAGTGTTGACAGCGTATATATTTTAAGTCAGTTTTAAGTCAGTCACTAAGGGAGGAATCCCAGCTTGAGATGCATGCACTTAACCTCGATGATCACGTAAATAATGCATAGATGTCAATGGATGATTCAAGTCATGCATGCAGAAGTCGAGTTCAAGTTAGGATTCCCCCCTAAAACCCTCTACCTGTCTTTTCCTCATCCTCACTCTATTCTCCTCTTTCAAGTCTGATGAAGGACTACTTCTTCAAGCCTCCCATCAACAAGCTGAGCCTCAACTTCCTGGAGAGACCTCTGGAGACAGCCTACCGCATCAGCTACCAGGAGGAGGTACACACACACACACACACACCCTCAATCCGTGTCAGTCAAAGCCGTATTGACCACGTGTTCATACGAAGCCCCCTGCTGGTGTGTATAATATGTTTCAGTTCTAACAGTTTGACCACATTATAGTAGTAGTAATCTGAACTTTATCTCCTCTCTCTGTCCCTGTGTTGTTCCCCTCTCATCCCAAGTGTCGAACCACCTCTCCTCTTCCTTTCTCCTCTCCTTCTCTCTCTGTCTCTGACTACTCTCTCCCCTCCAGGTGGAGACCCAGGCCCCGGTGCAGACCTTCTCTCTATGTCTCTGACTACTCTCTCCCCTCCAGGTGGAGACCCAGGCCCCGGTGCAGACCTTCTCTCTATGTCTCTGACTACTCTCTCCCCTCCAGGTGGAGACCCAGGCCCCGGTGCAGACCTTCTCTCTATGTCTCTGACTACTCTCTCCCCTCCAGGTGGAGACCCAGGCCCCGGTGCAGACCTTCTCTCTATGTCTCTGACTACTCTCTCCCCTCCAGGTGGAGACCCAGGCCCCGGTGCAGACCTTCTCTCTCTGTCTCTGACTACTCTCTCCCCTCCAGGTGGAGACCCAGGCCCCGGTGCAGACCTTATCTCTATGTCTCTGACTACTCTCTCCCCTCCAGGTGGAGACCCAGGCCCCGGTGCAGACCTTCTCTCTATGTCTCTGACTACTCTCTCCCCTCCAGGTGGAGACCCAGGCCCCGGTGCAGACCTTCTCTCTATGTCTCTGACTACTCTCTCCCCTCCAGGTGGAGACCCAGGCCCCGGTGCAGACCTTCTCTCTATGTCTCTGACTACTCTCTCCCCTCCAGGTGGAGACCCAGGCCCCGGTGCAGACCTTCTCTCTATGTCTCTGACTACTCTCTCCCCTCCAGGTGGAGACCCAGGCCCCGGTGCAGACCTTCGCCAGCCCTACCTTCAGCTCCTTCCTGGATGTTCTCCTATCCTGCTCTGTGTTCCTCGCCCTCACCTTGGCCTGCTTCCTGGTTCCCATGGTCACTATGGAGACACCTCCGGCAACCGTCCTGGGATTGGCTACCGCTGCTGGTCTGTTAGAGCTGGTCTCCCTGGTGCTGTCCATACGGTGAGGGGTGGAGGGGGGAGATAGTGGGAGGGAGGAGAGGGTGGGTAAAGTGAAAAGTGTCTGCTGGAGTTGGTCTCCCTGTTGCTATATGGAGGAATGAGAAATTAGGGAGGGAGGGAGAGAGAATGAACTGATAGGGATGTGAGTCAGTGTATCACAATGTTGTCCTTTCTTGCTATTTACTTGTCCCTCCTTTCCTCACCTCCTCGCCCTCGGCCCCCTGCAGTATGACGTTCTACCTGGACAACGTGTTGAGCTGTACCCAGACCTTGCTGAGGGTGGTGTCAGGCTGGATCCCCCGTCATGTGATCGGGGCCGTGCTGGTCTCACTTCCTGCCGTGTCCGTGTTCTCACACCTCGCCTGCAGCCTCCACCTGCCCATCCAGGTAAGGAGAGATAGAGAGGGTACAGGAGGAGGGCAGACATGGGGTTCTAGTCAGGGATCGTCAAAAGGGGTTTGAACGCTGGTCGAGATGACAGAGGGCAAATGCATTACTGCTAACAACACCTATTTGCAATAAAAGGTGTTCTCAAGTGTGTGGGACTAAGTGTCAAGAGCATTGAGTTATACTTAGTCCACAGTTGTAGGACCCACTAGAAAGTGCCAGTGTTTCAGAGAGAGAAACAGTCAATGGAAAATGGAGAGGTCTATACTAGTGGAGCTTGTTTCACAGATTTTTGACATTCTCCTCCTATTAAATCCTTTATGTGGAAGAGATAGAGGTCCTAGTTTGGGCAGAGGCTAACTACACACTGCACATTGTTTTCTCTAGCCTTATTCTGAGTCCGGAGCTGCTGCCATAGGGCTCTGGTCAAAAGGTAGTGCACTATACTACTATACCTGGCCGTGCTGCTGCTCCAGTTTTAACTGTTCTGCCTGTGATTATTATCATTTATGAACATTTGAACATCTTGGCCATGTTCTGTTATAATCTCCACCTGGCACAGCCAGAAGAGGACCCCTCATAGCCTGGTTCCTCTCTAGGTTTCTTCCTAGGTTTTGGCCTTTCTAGGGAGTTTTTCCTAGCCACCATGCTTCTACACCTGCATTGCTTGCTGTTTGGGGTTTTAGGCTGGGTTTCTGTACAGCACTTTGAGATATCAGCTGATGTACGAAGGGCTATATAAATACATTAGATTTGATTTGATTATATAGGGAATAGGGGGTCATGTGGGATGCACCCAAGTCTTGACTGCTCACAAGTCAAGCTGGTGTGTTTTGATATCTTGTTTGGCAAGGATCCCCCATACACTTGCACACACACACACACACACACACACACAATAACATGGAAGAGAGATGGATACCTGGCAGAGAGAGAGGGGGATGGATGGATAGAGGGATGAAAGAGAGGGATGGATTGGATGAGAGTGATGAATAATATGGCAGAGAAAGAGAAGATGTGTGTGAGAGGGATAGAAGGGAGGGATGGAAGCATGGAGAGAGAGAGATGGAGGGATAGAAGAGAGAGGGGATACCTGGCAGAGAGAGAGATGGAGGGATGGAAGCATGGTGAGAGAGATAGAGGGATGGAAGAGAGAGGGGATACCTGGCAGAGAGAGAGATGGAGGGATGGAAGCATGGTGAGAGAGATGGAGGGATAGAAGAGAGAGGGGATACCTGGCAGAGAGAGAGATGGAGGGATGGAAGCATGGTGAGAGAGATGGAGGGATGGAAGAGTCTGTACTAACTACTCTACAGGGGATTCATCTATTGATGTGCGTGTGGGTGTGTGTTCACCCATGCCACTGGTGTGCATAAGGCATGTGCTCACAGGTGTGAGTGTGTTGAGGATGTTGGTGGGGAAGTATGTTTATGTTACCATATGTAATATATTGTGTGAGTACTCTTGTGTACCAGGGTCAAGTTCCATTTCAATTCAGTCAATTTGGGAAATAACCTGAAATTCCAATTCCCGATTTCTTCTCATAGAGAAGCATTGATGAAAATTGGAATTTCAGTTTACACAAACAAATGTTGTGTGTCCTCCCTCTAGGTAACCATGTTCCTGTGCTGTGCAGTGACCATAGCCATCATCCAGTACTGTAACTTCTGCCAGCTGAGTTTCTGGATGAGATCTGCCCTGGCCACAGCTGTTGGTGTGGCTCTACTAGTGCTGCTCCACAGCCCCCTCAACAGGACAGGGTTAGTACTGCACCCGATACGTATTTACGACCCATTCAGAACTTTAATCCAATACATATTTTCGTGTACACATATTTTGCAGATGTTATCACGTGTGTGCAGTAATACCTGACAATACAAAACAATACACCCAAATCCCCAAAATAAAAGAAAGGAATTAAGAAATGTATAAATATTAGCAATCCGCATGTCTGTTCTTCTTATTGGTGTCCTTTAGTAGTGTTTTCTTTGCAGCAGTTTAACCATGAAGGCCTGATTCATGCAGTCTCCTCTGAACAGTTGATGTTGAGATGTGTCTGTTACTTGAACTATTTGAGGCTGGTAACTCTAATGAACTTATTCTCTGCAGCAGAGGTAACTCTGGGTCTTCCTTTCCTGTGGTGTTCCTCATGAGAGCCAGTTTCATCATAGCGCTTGATGGTTTTTGCGACTGCACTTGAAGAAACTTTCGAAGTTCTTGAAATTTTCCGTATTGACTGACCTTCATGTCTTAGTAATAATGATCTGTCATTTCTCTTTGCTTATTTGAGCTGTTCTTGCCATAATATGGACTTTGTCTTTTACCAAATAGGGCTATCTTCTATCTTCTATCTTCTATTTACCACCCCAACCTTGTCACAACACTAATGATTGGCTCAAACCCATTAAGGAAAGAAATTCCACAAGTGAACTTTTAACAAATGCATTCCAGGTGACTGCCTCATGAAGCTGGTTGAGAGAATGCCATGAGTGTGCAAAGCTGTCATCAAGGCAAAGGGTGGCTACTTGGAAGAATCTCAAATATAAAATATATTTTGATTTGTTAAACACTTTTTTAGTTACTACATGAGGGGAGGATTATTATATGTGTTTTTCATAGTTTTGACATATTCTACAATGTAGAAAATAGTAAAAATAAAGAAAAACCCTGGAATGAGTAGGTGTGCCCAAACTTTTGACTGGTACTGTATATGATTGTGTGTATAGGCATTATGGACAACATATGAATAGAAAAGGTGTGTACAGCAGTAGTTATATAGGATGATCAACTAGAATACAGTGTATACATATGAAGTGGGTAAAACAGGATGTTAACAGTGTTCCATGACTGTGTACATAGGGCAGCAGTCTCTAAGGTGGAGGGTAGAGTACCGGGTGGTATCCGGCTAGTATCAGTGACTAAAGTTCAGGGCAGGGTACTGGGCGGAGGCCAGCTAGTGGTGACTGTTTAACAGTCTGATGGCCTGGAGATAAAAAGCTGGTTTTCAGTCTCTCTTTGATGCACCTGGACTGTCTCCACCTTCTAGAGGGTAGCAGGGGGAAACCTTTACAACATTATGAAGATGTTATATCTTATGTTATAATGGTAAAACTTTAAGCTGTAATTATTTTATTTTTGAATTGTATAGCTTGCAGTTTATTTGCCATTAGTCAGCCGTTAGTCAGCATTTTATGACATACACAATATGCACATTAATACACAATATACCTCTCTCTCCCCTTGGCTCTTAGGAAATGTTCATATTCATCTGTTTGTGAGCCAAGTTGTGTGTGTGTTGGAGTGTGAGTGTGTTGGAATGTGTCATCACACTTGTGTTTAACTCACAGGAGTCATTCTAAGAGGTTGATATGAATTAGTCAGCCGTGTGTGTGTGTGTGTGTGTGTGTGTGTGTGTGTGTGTGTGTGTGTGTGTGTGTGTGTGTGTGTGTGTGTGTGTGTGTGTGTGTGTGTGTAACTGACGGGAGTCACTCTGTCTTGCAGCTCCAGTAATGACAGTTCTCCAGCGATGGGGTGAGTGTTGCCATGGAGACGCAGAATGTTGATGGATGAGTGACATTTGGGAGGGTGACGGGGGTGAAAGGGGAGAAGAGGGGCCGTCTTTCTATTTTTCTCTCTCTCCTCACACTCTCTTTTCTCTTTCCATCTCTCTTTCTCCCTCTCTTCACTCTCTCTCCTCACACTCTCTTTTCTCTTTCCATCTCTCTTTCTCCCTCTCTTCACTCTCTCTCCTCACACTCTCTTTTCTCTCTCCTCTCCTCTCTTTTCTCAAACTGTGAAGTATGGCTGGTGTAATCATAGCAGCTAAATGTCAGCAGCAGTGGCTATGTCTGCATCTCAAAGGCACCCTATTCTCTACTTTTGACCAGGGCCCATAGGGAATAGGGTGCCATTTGGGACAGGTTCTGTGAGTCAGACTGGCTAGCTGGTCCTATTTATACGAGCCACGGGTTAAGCTCAACTGTGGGAGAGATGCTGCAGGTAGCGGATCTCGAATAATACATAGAGCATGAAGGACCATGTTGGCCTTTTTTAACAAGAGGGAGAAGGAGTTGAATTGATGCTATGATGTGTATCTTTGAGCCTATAGCCAAGTGATGTAAGTTGTGAAAGTGCTTGGCATGTATAACGTGGTACGGTAGACACTGAATGGGTGTGGTTCATGGTAATGCAACTGCTGCGTATCGATATCAACCCCCTCCCGCCTGTCTGTCTCTCGGTCTGTATGTCTGTCTCTCGGTCTGTCTGTCTCTCGGTCTGTATGTCTGTGTCTCGGTCTGTCTCTTGGTCTGTCTGTCTGTCTCTCGGTCTGTCTGTCTCTCGGTCTGTCTGTCTGTCTCTCTCTCTCTGTATGTCTGTCTGTCTCTCTCTCTCTGTCTGTCTGTCTCTAGGTCTGTCTGTCTCTAGTTCTGTCTGTCTCTAGGTCTGTCTTTCTGTTTGTCTTGTCTCATGACTGTCTGGCTGGCTGGCTCCGTCTGTCTACCTCTCTCTACACCCTCCCTTTTTATCTCTCTCTCGCTCTCTCTCTCACATTCTCTCTCTCTGTCTACCCATCTCTCTCTACACCCTCCTTTCTTATCTCTCTCTCGCACATTCTCTCTCTCTGTCTACCCATCTCTCTCTACACCCTCCTTTCTTATCTCTCACATTCTCTCTCTCTGTCTACCCATCTCTCTCTACACCCTCCTTTCTTATCTCTCTCTCTCACATGCTCTCTCTCTGTCTACCCATCTCTCTCTACACCCTCCTTTCTTAACTCTCTTTCTTTCTAGCCACCACACCACTCCTTTCTCTCTCTGTCTGCCCTCATCTACCTCCTGCCCTCTTCTAATTTTCTCCTTCTCTTTTCCAGTAACCTCACCAATGAGACATGGTCCACTCCAGAACCACGTCCAGATGCCATGGACCCCGTGAGACCCCTAGACCTACTGGTCCCAGAAGCAGTACTCACCTACTTCCTCCTCCTCCTATTGGTCTGGTTCCTGAACCACGAGTTTGAGGTCAGCTACCGTCTCCATTACCACGGCAACATAGAGGCCGACAAGCACCGCGTCAAGATCCAGAACATGCGGGACCAGGCCGACTGGTTGCTAGGCAACATCATCCCAATCCACGTCGCCGAGCAGCTCAAGGTGACCCAGTCGTACTCCAAAAATCACGACAACGCCGGGGTTATCTTTGCGAGTATTGTGAATTTTTCTGAATTCTACGAGGAAAGTTACGAAGGCGGGAAGGAGTGTTACCGAGTGCTCAATGAGCTCATCGGCGACTTCGATGAGTTGCTACGGAAACCGGACTTCGCCAACGTGGAGAAGATCAAGACGATCGGCGCCACGTACATGGCGGCGTCCGGGCTGAACCCTCAACAGTGCATTGACGACTCCCACCCAAACTCTAACCACCTGAGGGCGCTGTTTGACTTCGCCCTTGAGATGATGGGTGTTTTGGACGACTTCAATAAAAACATGCTAGGCTTTGGGTTTAAGCTCCGTATCGGGTTCAACCATGGTCCCCTGACGGCGGGGGTGATCGGCACTACCAAGTTGCTCTACGACATCTGGGGAGACACAGTGAATATTGCGAGTCGCATGGACTCTACAGGGGTGGAGTGTCGGGTACAGGTGAGTGAGGAGAGCCACTCGGCGCTCAGTGGAATGGGCTTAGAGTTTGACTACCGCGGTACCGTCAACGTCAAGGGCAAAGGTCAAATGAGGACCTTCCTGTATCCCAGGAGCGCTGAAAGAGGTGGGCAGCTATTGGCTGAGCCTTGGCTACAGCCACATCAATTAGTTGCTGTTTTGCCCCCGGTGAAACCTGTCCAATCACAGGCAACCGTTGGACCCGTGGGGGAAGGGGACGCCGTTAATACGACCAAGTCTGATGCAAGTGCCAATGCGCCAGCCCCTCCTCCTTTATCCTCTTCTTACACTCCTCCCACATCCTCCTCTTCCTCCACATTCACCCCCCAAGCCTCTTCCATAGGACCTCCTGTAGCTCCTTCAGGACTAGGGCCAGAGCCAGGCCCGGCCAAGCCCTGCGGGGTGAGGGCAGATCGGGCAGAGGGGTACAGGGACGCTCCTCCAATCCCACCAGGAATCCCCCAAACTGGGGCTGGCCACCCCGCTGCTACGGGCACGGACCCTCACCCCCTTACCCTGGACCTAGACCCGGAGCTAGTACCCTGTACCTTGGCACAGCCTGAGGAAGAGGAGGAGGAGGAAGCGAATGAGCTGACAAAGCTCAATAAGGAGGATTTCATGTCACGCCTTTGATCCATCAAGTGCTGATCTAGGATCAGCTCCCCCTTATCCATATAATCCTAATCATTATGATTTTAAAGTCCAAACTGATCCTCGATCAGCACTCCTTTCTCTGAGCTGAGCTGAAGACAGAAGTAGCTACAGATACAGGTTTGTAGGGATGGGAGGAGTTTTTCCCCCCTAACTTATCCATTAATCACCTTTCTGAACCAAAACAGATGTTTTCACATGATGAAATGTGACTGCAGACAGAGTGACCTTTGGACATTGACTTGTAGTCAAGCAATGATGGCTCATCACTTTTCTATAGGAAGGGGGAGGGCTGTGTTGAGCACAGTTATTGTGGCACAAAATAATGCAGGGGGAGGGAGGAGGACGAGTAGAGAAAGGGTTTTTGCTTGTTTATTTTTCTTATGCTTTGGTTGATATGTAAAGAAGTGCCTTCAGGACAAGAACCGTTAACGAACAAGAAATGAATATGGAACAAAAACACAAAAAAGGTTGGAACAATCTTTAGCATGACTTATTTTTTCTATTTCAAACCTAGTCTACCGATGATGCTGTGGTTCTTTTACTACAAGTTGTTTTTTCAATGCAATTTATTTTGTTATTGTATCGTTATCGTTTGTGCCATATTCAGTTTTTCACTTGATCAGTTGTAGCCTATTCGCCTGACCGTAAAGGGAAATAAATGACGTGCCAGACAGTGGTGGATCATGGGTAAGAAGCAGGGAGTTATGGGTAGAATAAGGGAATGACAAAAAGCAGTGTTATTGGTGTTTCTGCTTTGAGACGATGGCTTAGAGTGTTTGTGATGTGCTACATGGACCCAATACTAAAGGGAAAACCAACATAGGGATTTATCTTCACACTGACGCTTTTTTATGTCCAACTTTTCAGGAAACACGTTTTTTTTTAAAAGAAACTTCCGTACAGCTTCTTTAAGTGGTCTGTGGAACATAACTGTAAGAACCACAGATCTCCTCACTGGGTCTCACACAACTTCTCCTAGACCTCTCCTAAATGGAAATGGCAAATTGGGATGGTAGCCCATACCAAGCAGTCTTGACAGTAAGAAAACTGAACACATACGTTATAGCACTCTCAAGTAACGATTATACTCTAACAAGTATACTGAAAAAGCACAAATCTAAAAATCGTTTAAGGGAATCATAGTGTTGGAAATTAAAGGGACTATTTGGTTATATCAAAATGGGAAAGCACTTAAAATCTTTAGGGAAAATATGTGTTAAAAGTAAGACATTCACCAAAAGGAACCTGAATTCATTACAAACAGTTTATTAACATGTTATAACACGTATTAATGTGTATTGAAGTGAAAACTCAAGTTTGTATGAAGTTCTATCCATTGTGTTAGTTGCCACAGAAACAAATGATTTTAACCGACACCAGATTCAACCAATGGCTAATCACGTCTGCCTTTAGCTTTGTGTGACATGCTGGTTGGGGTGGGACGTTTAATCTTTTATCCAATCACAGCCTCTGCATGAGGGAGGCTCTACTGTATTAATGTACTTAAAATGTGCCACTTTCATCAAGTTATTATTTGGGTGCAATGCAACCTATATTTTTCAAAGTTTTCCTTTTCGAGTACATTTTTTGTAGTGCCTAAAAAATATATTTTTTGTTGAGTTAGTATGATGATGATAGCAATGATGATGATGATTGTATGTTTTATGAAATGATGAATCGCCTTGAGCAGTTCCAACTGCAACTCCTGTTTTGAGAAAATCAACATCTTGCTCACTTGGTTTTTTCTTTCTCTCTCTCTCTCTCTCTGACTGATTCTCTGTGAATTCTATGTGAAGGGTGGTGTGCCCAAGGTCTCTTCCGTGCTCCCTCGCTTTTCTCTTTTCTCTCACCTTGCCTTTTCCCCTCTTTTCTGCTCAAGCTTTTACTTCTGAAAGGAAGTGTCTATAGGGGATTCATCTGTAGCCCTGTCACTTTTGTGTCTTACATTTCAGACAGAAAGTAGTAGGAAAATCTGTGTGTATGTGTGTATGTGTGTGTGTGTGTGTGTGTGTGTGTGTGTGTGTGTGTGTGTGTGTGTGTGTGTGTGTGTGTGTGTGTGTGTGTGTGTGTGTGTGTGTGTGTGTGTGTGTGTGTGTATGTGTGTATGTGTGTGTATGTGTGTGTATGTGTATGTGCTTTTCCCCCCCAAGTCTATTTGACTAAGGAGAAAAACTGAAAGTTGAAGTTGCCCCATGGTGCTGATCAAGGGTCAGTTTTGTGTTTTAATTCCTAATGGTCGATGCTCGGACTTGGATCTGATGAGTAATCTTTTGGGATACCTCTAATCTAAACTGCAGGGAGAACCAATAAGAGCTAGTTTAAGGGTCTTTAAGTGGGCTATCAGACAAGTTATAAACATATGATACGAATCAAAGCAGATGGCCTATGACTTCAAGGTGAGTGCCCATAGAAAGATCTAGAAATAGTATTAAATCAGAATTAAGTGCTATATGTTGGTCATATTATGCCAATGTACCCTTGCCAAAATTCTGAGTCTGTTTAGAGTTTGGGACTTTTGTTTACCTACCACCAATATGTACTTCTGATATGTCAGTGCCTTTTATTATTAGACATCTTGTGTGGATGTAGTTTGGTGGCTTATTGTCAGCCTTCTTGATATTTTTATCCTCAAATGCCTTTCCACTTCCAATAACTTTGTAGCACATTCATAGGTTCTATATATCTGACTATAGCTAATAATTTGACACACACCATTTTTATATTATGAATTAAAGTACTGTGGATCTTTGTATTAAATATTTTGATATATTTTTATTTATCACACTTGAAAAAAAAGCCACACTTGATCTTTCACTTCCACAGAAGCATACCGCATTTACCATCAATCGTGTATCTATCTGGTTTATGATTACTTAAGTAAGTGTTTGTGCATTGAATCACACTTGTATTTATGTTGGTAGTTAGAGTGAGGCGGAGTACAGTAGCGATTTGTATTGAGTGTGGAGTGAAAGGGCACAGTAACCAAGACTGGTATCCAAGGGACAATATTTTTTTTAAAGGGAACTAGGCAGAACACGGAGGAGGGACATGGGCATGCCACCCTCTTACTAAAACCTTCACCAATACTGAGAAATAAAAAAGGGAATAGAAGTCGAAACAAAACTGTCTCCAACTCTGTGCTCTCTGGTAAAAAGGGAGGAATGACTTTGACTTTGCTTGTTTTGAGTCTGACATTTTCACCACTTTGCTCTGTGTGTGTGTCTTTGTTCCTGTGTGTGTGTGTGTGTGTGTGTGTGTGTCTTTGTTCCTGTGTGTGTGTGTGTGTGTGTGTGTGTGTGTGTGTGTGTGTGTGTGTGTGTGTGTGTGTGTGTGTGTGTGTGTGTGTGTGTGTGTGTGGACATACTTATGCTTTTTGCTACCACTTCTCACCCATACACTCCCGCAATTAGCCATTGATTTCTTTCTTTGCCTCTCTTGACATTTCTAACCGACCTTAGGGTTTGTTTGTTAGCTTTCATGACATGGATAAAGCCTCCAGAAGTCTATTTTAATTGAGCCCAAGTAGTATAATTCTAAATAATATATAATATATATGCCATTTAGCAGACACTTTTAAACAAAGTGACTTACAGTCATGCGTGCATACATTTTACATATGGGTAGTCCTGGGAATCGAACACACAATCCTGGCATTACAAGCGCTATGCCCTACCAACCAGGCCATACAGGACCCAACTAAGCCATACAGGATAATTATGCTATACAATATCTAATACGAATTGGGAGACAAAAGCCAACAACGAACAAACAAATGATTCAGTAATTAACATAAGCTTTAACAAGGATGCATGGAACAGATAGATTAAATATATATTGTTTGAACTGAACCAGTGTCTGGGCCTGTGTTTCTTTTTACAGAAAAAGTCCTTTTACCAGGCCTTCACTCTAGTAAGTACAATTTGAATTGTTGAGAAAATATTGTTTTTCTTCTTCTTTTTACTGCTTGGGGTGCAGATGTACTAAATATTTGTGGGTGTGTTCGCACATTCAAACTATCATCACAAGCAAAAAAAAGTTGATAATTCACTCGTGATTAAATTGCACACTCACTTTCTTTCACTGCTATGGTAAATGAACTATAGTAAATTAGCTCCATGTGTTATTTCCACACTGGGGATAACGATATTGGAAAAAACCAAAGTGTTTTAATTTGTTGATCTGAGATGTATGTTATTGTGTTTTTTTGCTTGTTTATATTTGCCTTTTTCAATCAGTCAGTGTGCTATTGTTTGTTTATTTGTTATTGTGCACATTAACCATAGCCAATGTATCATTTTTAAACACGATGAACATAATCTGTATACATTTGCACAAGGCACTCACTATGTATGTACATATGCAATATGTATTTTGATGTCACATTTATGATTTTGTTTCAACTTTTTGTACATGTGCCTGAGCCAGATTTGGACTTTTTGTGAAAATCGATGAACAGGAGAACACTTCCATATCAAACTGTTTTGTCGTCTGCCTGGCTGTCTGGGTGACTTTGTGAGTGATATATTATGTATGATCTTTAAAGGGCTTGTCAAAATAAGTATTTTAGATGCTGCAAGTGAGGCAATATTTCTACCATAATTATGACAACCACCAATCCCCCGCAACTAGCATAAGTACAATAGTAATATATTTTGGTCCTTAATTCAAGAGCCTGATGTTAATGTGGAGACCTATTAGGCTTATTAGACAGTCCAAAGTCCATCACACTGCCATTGGTTGGGGGGATAGGAGGAAAGCAGCATTGTGTGCCAACATACCACAGGAGAGATGAGGCCAGTGGGAAGGTAGGCCTGGCAGGTAAATCAAGAAAGAAAAGTACAGAAATTAAAGGATCCAAACTTTTGTTTACTTGTGTCATCTTCATTTTAGCCATATTTCATGTTAGAGAAGATTGATCAGATAGACTTCGGCCTAGCTGCGTTGATCCACACATTTTAGTTTGGTTTTTATATCCAACAATGAAGAATATACAAATATTATTTCTCCTTTGCAATGCATTGTACTGCCTCCCTTTATAACAGCGATATTGACGTGAAGAATCAATAGCATACTTATTACGAAGTTATTACGGTGAATATTAATTGTCATACGGTCTCTTACCGCCCCGTAGCGGAATTCTAGGCGAATTTCGTGTGACGCACCCCAAAGCTTTTTACCATAGGTTTACGTAGGGCGTGATTGCGCGACCCCTCCCCCTCTACAGTCTATCTATCTGGAAAAGAGAGAAAAAAAAAACTTTTTGTACCGAAGGAATCAACAGCCGCCATCTTGTCGTGGCTCGGAATTAGGATTTCGGTAGATCACAAATTTTTATTTAGAAATTGAGCATCCATATCGAGGTTTGACGGCAAACTTCCCCTGAAAACGAAGTATTTTCACCTTTTCTGAAGTATTTTTGACGAAAAAACGGGAATTCGATCGGTCGTCGTCGGCAAGAAAACCCCGTATATCTCATTTCCCCTTAAGTGCGGCGCTCGAGTCCCTATCGCCGTTCGGAGCAGTATATTGTTTACCGGGGATAACCGGAGAAGAAACAGCTTGTTACTGACAATTTTGCAAAAAATATATATTATTTTGCAGTTGTGCATTTTATGGAGCTTCAAACCATTTTTGCATGAAGACATTTGACGTCATAAAAATGAGCTGTTTGAACATCTAAAATTAAAGATTTATGGGACAGGAATACAATCCATGTTAATGTTTTTAGATTTAATTTTAACGTACATTTTTCATGGGATTTTTTTTATTGGGGTTATTTAACGATAATGTGGGTGTTGGTTGTTGGATTATCATGGGTTGAATGGCGGTGGCGAAGCGGGGCGCTGTTGCATCTTTTTTGAAAATCTCATCCTCACTGGTTGAAAATTAGCCAGTTAGCCAACGTTAGCGAGCAAACCGCTTGCTAACGTGCTAACTAGAGAAAGGTGGAGGTTGTCAGAACAACCTGTTCTGTCCCAGGAATTTCATTTTTTCAAATAATTAAATAAGAAATCCATTAAAGATCACAATGGCTGAAAACCTGCTTGACGTCGGACCTCCCAACTCAAAGCGACCGAAGCTGAATTCACCTGCGCTGTCAGCGTCAGATGGACCAGGTAAGGAAGGCCCACAAACCAACTTAACCTGCTAGCTACTTTAGTTAGTAAAATGTTATTTGTTTTTTATGACTTGTTCTGTGTGTCCAGATATTTAGCTAGCTAATGTTAACTAGTTATTCATTCAACTGACGTTTTGGTCATTCAAACAGCTGTACAAAGCAGTTAGCAAACCTTAGTTAGCTAGCTTGGCCGCTAACAAAACTTTGTTGCCAACGTTACGCGTCCATCCCTGTCATTTCTGACATGTTGGAAAACAGGGCTAGCTATTTTAGTTTTGTAAAGGCTATTGTTAACTAAAGCAACACTTAACTAGCTGATGCTTAGATATCCAGCTAGAGACATGTTTAGCAATTGCTTGATCTGCTATGTCAACATGGCTACCCTTCAGCGCAAAGTAGCAACATACTTGTCGAAATATCATTGGTGACAGCCTAAATCAGGGATGGGCAATTCCAGACCTCGGGGGCCTGATTGGTGTCACTTTTGCCCCAACTGACTCCAATAATCAACTAATCATGGTCTTCAGTTTAGAATACAATTAGTTTAATCAGCTATGTTTCCAAGGGATGTGGGGAAGAGTAACACCACTCCGGCCCCGAGGACGGGAGTTGCCCATCCCTGGCCTAAATCATGTCAGATACTCTGTTGAAAACTAACCGTTATACCCCTATCAAAATGGAATGACGTTATTATAGGGATTGGGGACTCTGCTGGGTGCTAAATTATGTTCATATTTACCTTTGTCAAACATCTTGATAGCAGGCCTTTATCTGCAGAAACATTTTAGGCACAGTCTTCCACCCTGCTGCATGCCTAACTGGCTGAGAGTCTTGGTTCAGAGTAGGCCAATTCTGATGCCATGGTCAGATTCAAGTAATTTAACCATAGTCCTATCATGTCCCACTCTCATGCATTTGATTGCATGTTGTGTCAATGTCATAAAATGCAGTCTTATGTCCCAATATCTTGACAGTTGTCACTTTTCATTGCTATATCATGTTCCATATCTGTTCATATGGGTTTCCCACTGCTGATAGAATACACTTGTAGGGCCTACCTCTAAAATGTTCTAGATAAAAAGTTACTGAACCAGAATGTTAGGATTGTAGTTATGAATGCACCATGCCTCTTTCACTATATTGGCTACAGAGACAATAACCAAAGCAACACATCTGCTGATTCCAATGTCCATTACTTTCTTTGGTGATGACCATGTTATTCACACACAATCCATTGCAAAATCCCCTAATGCATCCAACCCCTGCTATGTTATTATCGACCCCAAGTGTTCAATCTCCAATTGCCATGTTAGCCCAGCAGAGCCTGGAAGCGTGGGAACACTAGGGGCTGTTAGCAGTAAATTACCCCAGACAAGGTGTGCATTTTCCCCCTTAGTGTCTGCGGTCATGCCTGGAGAGCCCCATAGGAGCATCCCCTGCCCTGACTTTGGGTCCCTGCCGAGAGGCCCAGTTTGGGTTGCACATCACTCCCATGGTGAATGGGGGGGTGCGCCTTTCATTGAAGTCACAGAGTGCAAACACGTGCCCCTCACCCCCTATTCAGGCCATCTGTCACCCCAGCAGGGTCCCATTGCCCCCTCCCCCTTCAATTCCCCTCATCACCAATACTTTAGTCAGTGGGTGTGTGCCTTACTAGTGCACACACTGCCCACATCTTGATGTAGCCAGCTCTAGGCTTAGCTACTCTCACGGCAGGCCGTTGTAGTAAGTCATGTGTGTTGAACAGCACCATAGCGGGAAGGAGGTTGGTTCATTGTTTGCTGGCTATTTACTGGCTTGGTTTATATCTCATCTGTCATTCTCTAGAGTTGTTAGTGAAGAGGCATAGCTCTGCTCATTCAAATGAACTCATTCAGAAATTACTATGCCAAAGTATACATTTAATTTTAAAAAACAGGCTAATACGTATCCGTTTGAGTCTAATTGTAAAATCAGTAATTAGTAATGACAGTTGGTGTTAAATGGGGGGAATCTAAACATTTACATATCACAATATTATTTTTGGATGATATTATATTGATATTTGACTCCAAGTGTCAATTTGTAAAATAGAGAAATATATTTTGCTCCTGTAGGTAGCATTAGCTAGCGCTAGTCGGCTGTACCTGCGCCTATACGGCTGTATTTTACATCCTATAGCTTGTCCTCAACCTTTTTAAATAGTGAGCTAACATGTTTTCAGCACCTTTGATTTATCACAACCTTGTTTTTTCATGCTGTCTATTGTCTCTGCAGCAAACATTCAGTACACGGAGTGTACAAAACATTAGGAACACCTTCCTAATATTGAGTTGCACCCCCTTTTTCCCTCAGCACAGCCTCAATTTGTTGGGGCATGGACTCTTCAAGGTGTCGAAAGCGTTCCACAGGGATTCTCGCCCATGTTGACTCCAATGCTTCCCACAGTTGTCAAGTTGTCCTGTGTCTTTTGGGTGGTGGATCATTCTTGATACACATAGGAAACTGTTGAGCTTGAAACCCAGCAATGTTGCAGTTCTTGACACACTCAAACTGGTGTGCCTGGTACCTACATGTTTTTGTTATTCACCCAATGTTCGCTGTGCCGATGGACCCATAACATTATTGGGTTTTTAAAACAATACAGCCATAACAATTTATGTAAAAATACTTATTGTTGACTTACCTCTGCTAGGTCACATTCATCAATAAAAGGGCTACCGTAATTTCTGGACTTAAGCGCACCTGAATATAAACCGCACCCACTGAATAAAAACTTGTAAAAAGTATTTTGTACATAAATAAGCCGCACGTGCCTACCGGTACATTGAAACAAATTAACTTTACACAGCAGTCCAGCCTTTCGAAACCCGTTGACGTTGACGATAGTGGATTTTTTGACAATGCTCCACGCTGTCAGCAGCTCTATTTCCTTTTCCAACAGCCAGATCGATCGCTTTTAACTTGAAAGCTGCATCATATGCATTTCTCAGTGTCTTTGCCATGATGAGGGTGACAAAATGACTACCGTAATCAGAATGATGGGAAGTTTGAGAGCGCTCGATTTACATCACATTATGTGACGGTGCTCAGTTTTGGCGGCATGAATCTTGTGAAAGCGGGAAAAATCCATAAATTAGCCGCGTCATTGTATAAACCGCAAGGTTCAAAGCGTGGGGAAGAAGTAGCGGATTGTAGTCGTAAATTACGGTATTTGTTTTGGATAAAGGGTGATTTTCGTAAACTAAAATCATGTTTGTCTTGAGCAAATATAAATGAAACAATGTTATCACTTGATGGTTATTGCTTTGTACTCAACAAATTGTAAGGACAAATCTTACATAACAGTATTTTATGGAAATGATAAATGAGTCTCGTTGAACACAAATTAAGGCCAGTCTACACACCACATGAGGGACAGAGTTTTACTGTGTGTGTTGCAAATGTATTTCTTGCAGTTGATGCATGTACTGTCTTCCTGTCCTTCTTGGGTCCACACACATTGCAGAGCTTCTTGTTGTTACCGGCTGCAATCTAGAATGATGAAAACCCTTAGTTCAGGAATTTTACTAACATCTCACTCACTTATATGGTTACAGCAGGCCAAGGTAGGATAGTCAGACACACACACCACTCACATGGGGCACCAGCGTCCTCCTCCTGAATCCTACTCACAATGGCTGCAGAAGCTGGATTCATTGGGATATGTTGCCTCTGGATTTGAGGTCTTACCAATGCCTTGCCCAGCTCTTCAAGAAAGAGCTGTCTCCTCTGGAGCTTCCCTCTGTTCCAATCTGGGTTCAACGCCATCCAGATGACAAACGTGTTGAGATGTTGAAGACTATCACAAGTGACCAGCGTAGGGTTCTTTTGCAGTTGTAGCCAGTCACCAGCTTGTCTAAATTGTCCACCCCTCCTTTTGTGGCATTGTAATCATTATGATTCCTGGTTTTTGATGTTCCTGGCCACAGCTTCTCCCCATCCCTATGCAGCGTATTCATGAGTACCACATTTTTGCCTTTCTTTGGCATGTAGAACACTAGGGACGTGTGGGCCTTGAACACGAACTTAGAGGAATTGATAGGCCTGTTCCATGTATTCAAGAGCTGAGTTGGAAGCTCTGGCTTGTTTTTTTTGTACTGTTCCTACCATCGTCAGCTTCCTCGTGAGGAGCTCCTGTCCCAACCTGTGCGAAGTAAATAAATAAAAAAGTTATCCAATGTGATATCATGGCCACGGAGTCCCTGTGTCATGTCCAGGACATCCCACATCCCTTGGTTCTTCTCAGGGGCTCCTCGATCTGGCTTCCCTGTGTACACTTTCACGCATATGATGACGCAGAATCACAGGCAGCCCAGATCTTGATTCCATTTTTTGCGGGTTTAGATGGTATGCACTGCCTGAAGGGGCAGCGGCCTCTAAATGTCATAAGCTGCTCATCAACTGTAACGTCGGGCCCAGGGACGTAAAACAGGGGAAGGTGGTCCACCCACTTGTCCCACACTGACCTGATTGCAGCTAGCTTGTCTCTCTGCCGCCGAGCTGGTCTGATTATCGAAGCGGATACTCCTGGAATGTTTGGGGAAGTTTTCCAGAGCCGTTGCACAGAAAAAATCTCTGCCAGTTTCTGCATCCCAAAGGGGTTCTCTGGATTCCCATTGGATCTGAACACCAGCAAGGATAAGAACCCCAAAGTAGGCATGTAAATGAGTTTGGTCCACCCCTTTCCAAAAACACGCCTCCCCCCCCCCCAAATTAGTGCAGCCCAGAATGATTTTCTGGGTGGTGTCTGAGATGAACAGTTCAAAAGAACTACAGTGCCTTGCGAAAGTATTCGGCCCCCTTGAACTTTGCGACCTTTTGCCACATTTCAGGCTTCAAACATAAAGATATAAAACTATTTTTTTTGTGAAGAATCAACAACAAGTGGGACACAATCATGAAGTGGAATGACATTTATTGGATATTTCAAACTTTTTTAACAAATCAAAAACTGAAAAATTGGGCGTGCAAAATTATTCAGCCCCTTTACTTTCAGTGCAGCAAACTCTCTCCAGAAGTTCAGTGAGGATCTCTGAATGATCCAATGTTGACCTAAATGACTAATGATGATAAATACAATCCACCTGTGTGTAATCAAGTCTCCGTATAAATGCACCTGCACTGTGATAGTCTCAGAGGTCCGTTAAAAGCGCAGAGAGCATCATGAAGAACAAGGAACACACCAGGCAGGTCAGAGATACTGTTGTGAAGAAGTTTAAAGCCGGATTTGGATACAAAAAGATTTCCCAAGCTTTAAACATCCCAAGGAGCACTGTGCAAGCGATAATATTGAAATGGAAGGAGTATCAGACCACTGCAAATCTACCAAGACCTGGCCGTCCCTCTAAACTTTCAGCTCATACAAGGAGAAGACTGATCAGAGATGCAGCCAAGAGGCTGAACTGCAGAGATCTACAGCTGAGGTGGGAGACTCTGTCCATAGGACAACAATCAGTCGTATATTGCACAAATCTGGCCTTTATGGAAGAGTGGCAAGAAGAAAGCCATTTCTTAAAGATATCCATAAAAAGTGTCGTTTAAAGTTTGCCCAAGCCACCTGGGAGACACACCAAACATGTGGAAGAAGGTGCTCTGGTCAGATGAAACCAAAATTGAACTTTTTGGCAACAATGCAAAACGTTATGTTTGGCGTAAAAGCAACACAGCTCATCACCCTGAACACCATCCCCACTGTCAAACATGGTGGTGGCAGCATCATGTTTTGGGCCTGCTTTTCTTCAGCAGGGACAGGGAAGATGGTTAAAATTGATGGGAAGATGGATGGAGCCAAATACAGGACCATTCTGGAAGAGAACCTGATGGAGTCTGCAAAAGACCTGAGACTGGGACGGAGATTTGTCTTCCAACAAGACAATGATCCAAAACATAAAGCAAAATCTACAATGGAATGGTTCAAAAATAAACATATCCAGGTGTTAGAATGGCCAAGTCAAAGTCCAGACCTGAATCCAATCGAGAATCTGTGGAAAGAACTGAAAACTGCTGTTCACAAATGCTCTCCATCCAACCTCACTGAGCTCGAGCTGTTTTGCAAGGAGGAATGGGAAAAAATGTCAGTCTCTCGATGTGCAAAACTGATAGACATACCCCAAGCGACTTACAGCTGTAATCGCAGCAAAAGGTGGCGCTACAAAGTATTAACTTAAGGGGGCTGAATAATTTTGCAGTTTATTTGTTAAAAAAGTTTGAAATATCCAATAAATGTCGTTCTACTTCATGATTGTGTCCCACTTGTTGTTGATTCTTCACAAAAAATATAGTTTTATATCTTTGTTTGAAGCCTGAAATGTGGCAAAAGGTCGCAAAGTTCAAGGGGGCCGAATACTTTCACAAGGCACTGTATGTCCTGCACATGTGTAACTGCCATCCGCGTCAATGCGGAATTGACAGAGACATGATCCTGATTAATTCTTGATCTTCCAAAGTGGAAGACGCTCCATGCCAATGTTATTTCTAAGGCCCTCTGAGTAGAGATAATTTTTTTCCCCATGCTGATTGATTGTCGTAAGGAGCCACACATGCAAAGCTATTTGTTGTCCCTCCCCCAATTTCCACCTGGCTGGGGTAGAGTTTCAAAATACTTTTTTAAAATAATGTATTGTAATAACATTGTGCAGGTTCCCGCAAGACTTTGTATAGTTTCACACATTACAAAGGGTAAAGAGTGCTAGAAAACCGGCAGGGAGACAGACAGGTTCTTGGTGCTATATTGAAACAGCAGGCCCAGGGAGGAGGAAGACTGAGTGAAGGCACATAACAAACATTTTTGTTAAATTTTTACTTGTGTTCACCAACACACACTTTCCCACACTTTTCCAGTGGACCCGAACACCACATATGTAATATAAATGTGTAGTGGGCCCTCAAATGAAAAATGTTCTTTCAGATGTTCTTCAAAGAAAGTAAGCCAAGGCCAATGAGTCTCAGGTTTAACAAATTATTAATTGTATCATTTTTCTTCTAGTTAATATTGAAAATGGGTCCCACAAACCCGAACAGCACACAAGGGTTAAATATGTTATATTGCCAATTCGCACACACCTTTTAAGCATTCTAGTACAGTTAAATAGTTGAACACAAGTTATTTTGTTGGCAGTGACGTATGTCCACGTGTCGCGCAGTATTTTTCGTGACATCACGTCATCTACCTACGTTATATAGGTATGCACGTCCATTTTGACATCGGTTTTGCACATCGGCGTTATTCTAGACATCGGGTCGATGTTGGCATTTTTAGCTAAAATCGTCCGATTCCGATATATCGTGCATCCCTAGTTCTTAATGTTTTCTATAGTCCGTGAGCAATATGTTTGGAACATCAAATCACATTAAAATCTCTATCTAATCGCAATACATATAGACTCCTGAAAATCACAATCCATATCGTATCGGCACTTAAGTATTGTGATATCGTATTGTGAGGTTCCTGGCAAGTATTAGGACTCTACTTGCCCCAGTGTCTGTGTGTTAGAGATTTAGGGGAGTATGACGCGTTTCCTTTTAATGCCTAGGAAGCTCAAACTCCCATTAGACAGCTCTGTCAAAATACTTTGTTACTCACCAAAATGTGGGTTTCAATGATCAACTGTCTTAATCTACAGCCGGTAGCTATGTACTTCCAAAAAAAGGTCTATATAAAAATTGACAAGCGACAGAGAAATGTCCACTTCGTCACTTCCAGTGTATTGAGCTGTTTTAGACTTCTGACATCTAGGTGGCCGTAATGAAGGTGCTGAATCGGATTTTATTCAGTTGCTTGTAAATTTGTATTTAGACTTTTTGGAAGTACATAGCGTAATGGGAGTAAATGAAGATCGTTGCTCATTCATATTTGGTGAGTAACACTTATTTTGACATAATGCTTGCAGAGCTGTCTAATGGGGGTTTGAATCTGAGACACATCATACTCATCGTCAAAATCTCTAACGTGCAGATACTGGGGCAGACTACTTTATTTTTACCTTTTATTTAACTAGGCAAGTCAGTTAAGAACAAATTCTTATTTTCAATGACTGCCTAGGAACAGTGGGTTAACTGCCTGTTCAGGGGCAGAACGACAGATTTGTACCTTGTCAACTCAGGGATTTGAACTTGCAACCTTTCGGTTACTAGTCCAACACTCTAACCGCTAGGCTACCCTGCCGCCTGATACTATGACTAGCATGATATTCCATTCCACTGCTTTAACGAGAGGAGCCCTCTGTCAGCATGCTCCCTGCTCTCCAAATGGCACATTTAGGGCCCACCCGTGTCACATACTCATGACACACTTAGTAATGTAACCTCCGAGGAGGGGTGGGTGGGTTGTCACACGTATGACAGTGTCTTTTTGCGCCGGCTGAGCCTGGCCCATATTACAGCCTAATTGGCAGTTTTAAATGCCAGTCTGCAGTCACTTCACACGTTTTAAGCCGTTTATATTTAAGCCTCACCGTTTCCTTTCATTATATAGCAGATATTGCAATGTTTGCGTCTCCCACTCACATCGGTCAGTTCTCAACTTGAAAAGAGAGAGGAAGGGATGAATGAAAGACGGACAGGGGAAAAGATGCCGTGTTAAAGTGGACATGGATGGCGTAAGAAACCTTCGCTAAAGAAAATTTGAACCGCTCTTGCATCGCGTTCAATCTGATAACAGCAGTGGTCTTCCAGGGCTCCTGACTGAACATTTTACGACCCTTTGACTTGTGTCGCAAGTTAAATTTTTAATTGGTCGCATTACACGCTCACCTCAGTCCAAACTTCCTATTTTTACAGGCTATTAAAACAATGATGAAACGGTAATGTGCATTATCCTCAATTCCTGTAGTAAAAGTATCTGCCCTGCCCCTGTTTCGCTGAGGCCTGCTGGCAAGCCACTCACTCCCTCTCCCTGTGCTCTGGGATAAAAAAAAAAGTGTTCTAATTGTAGGTTGTAACATGTTAAAATGCAATTGTGGGAAAAACACAGCTTTAGAAGCAATTACTGACCCTTTTGAAGAGGAGATTCTCAGATTTTTGTAGGTGTACTATTTCTCTCAACAATTAATATGAAATAGCTCTATAGCAACTACTTTAGAACCAAGATATTTGATATGGCTTTGATACAGAGCGTAGAAAATGTATGGCAAATGAAGCTGGGCGATATGGACAAAATCTCGCAATAAATTGCCTGTTTTTTGCGATAATGATAAATCAGCCATTTTAACTTTTTTAGGGAGGTGCTACAGCTGGACGACATGGACAAAACATAAAATTGCGTTTTAAATGTCACTTATTTTGCTCGATAACAAAATCGACGATAAACTTTTAATTACTTTACATTAGGGCCATGGTTCTAGACCGTTTTTTTCCAGTGCCAAGTAAGACAACTGAGATGGTAGCCTATCAACAAGTAAGACAACTGAGATGGTAGCCTATCAACAAGTAAGCTATTTCATCTAACATATCCAAGAAATGCATGATTGATATTTCAATGTGCAACCTGTCAAAATAGGATCCAGAATTCAGATTTATTTTGGACTTTTCAGAGTTTGCCAACATCTTTGTACACATTGGCCCATATAGGCTATATTTTTCAACACCTGAGGAAGTGGGAATTTTAAAACACAATGTCCCACAAACTTTCCAGTGCTAGGCCTTCTTGATATCGGTCTATTTACCGCAAATGGCACTGTACAGCCTACTCTGGTTGAGAAGTGGTGCCACGGACTCGATATTAACAGGTGAGGCATGCGTGATATCCTCACAGAAAGCTTAGACTAGAACAACAGTAGTTGCTTTAAAACCTTTTTCCCGCAATAGTATTTTGAGCAATGGTCATTTGCTTGTGCTTCTCAGAATGCATCTCTCCCTCCTCTGTGTCAGTGGGGGGAGGGAGTGGGAGTCAGCAGCCAACAGCAAAACGGAGAAGGCAGATATTTCATAGCAGGAATCAACACAATGAGTATATTACTGTTGTTCTTAAACCATTGGTCAATCTACAGGAACGTTGTGTAGCAAAATCACCGGAAATGACCGACTTAAGCAAAATGCTTCAGTAAGAGGATAGCATTGTCAGTCATTTTCGGTTTGTCTCAGCTCTAATAGAAAATACCCCAAATTCTCGTCCCAAGCAAATAAGCCTTGTTCATCCATCATGTTGTAGTCCCCTCTGAATACCTGAAAAGTACTTTTCATTTGTGTGAATGGTTTTGGAGAAGGGATGGTGCCTGATTAGCCTAGTTTTGCTAGTCTCCAAGTTTTGACATCTGGTTTAGTTGGGTCATTAGCCCCTTTGTGTTGAAATGGACACTCTTCTTGCTCTATTTCGTGCTCTTGCAATCTACTCCAGCCAGGAAATATAAAGTCAGCACAGATCCCATCGTCAGCTCCCTGCTGCTCAAAGGATGGCAGAGGTGTGTATATGCGTGTGTGTATTTTAGGGGACATAAAGTAGTCTGTGTGTAAGAGGGAGATGCAGGAGGAGTGTGTGTGCTCTGCTCATGCAGGCTGTGAAAATAAGCCATGCTTGACTTGGTGATTGACCGACCGGGACATTGTGTGTGTGAAGGCGCCTGGCTCAGACAGAAAACTGCCACTCACTGCTGGCCTCAGCCACTAAGCTTAGCAGAGAATATACAGCTGGATGGAGCTAGAGACGGAAAGTGAAGAACCTAGAGGGAGAAATAGTGGTGAGAGCAAGTGGCTAAGAGCAGAGAACCTTGAGAGAAGTGGTGGTGAGAGCAAGTGAAAGAAGGAAGAGCTGAAGGGAGAGCACTAGAAAGACAGTGAGTAGAAAAGGAGGGAGTGATATTGAGGAAGTGGGAGAGCCAGGGCTACAGTTGAAGTCGGATGTTTACATACACTTAGGTTGGAGTCATTAAAACTAGTTTTTCAACCACTCCACAAATGTCTTGTTAACAAAATATAGTTTTGACAAGTTGTTTCGGACATCTACTTTGTGCATGACACAAGTAATCTTTCCAACAATTGTTTACAGACAGATTATTGCACTTACTGTATTACAATTCCAGTGGGTCAGTGCTTTTAAACAGCTTGGAAAATTCAAGAAAATTATGTCATGGCTTTAGAAGCTTCTGATAGGCTAATTGACATAATTTGAGTCAATTGAAGGTGTACCTGTGGATGTATTTCAAGGCCTACCTTCAAACTCAGTGTCTCTTTGCTTGACATCATGGGAAAATCAAAATAAATCAGCCAAGACCCCAGAAAAATAATTGTAGACCTCCACAAGTCTGCTTCATCCTTGGGAGCAATTTCCAAACACCTGAAGATACCACGTTCATCTGTACAAACAATAGTAGACAAGTATAAACACCATGGGACTACGCAGCCGTCATACTGCTCAGGAAGGAGACGCGTTCTGTCTCCTAGAGATGAACGTACTTTGGTGAGAAAAGTGGAAATCAACCCCAGAACAACAGCAAAGGACCTTGTGAAGATGCTGGAGGAAACGGGTACAAAGTATTTATATCCACAGTAAAATCAGTCCTATATCGGCACAACCTGAAAGGCTGCTCCGCAAGGAAGAAGCCACTGCTCCAAAAACAGTCATAAAAAAGACAAAATGTTTAGTCTAAATATTAGCTAGCTGGCAAGCATTTATGATGCCAGCGAAACATGTTCGTCACGCTCGAAGAACATATTTCCCCCAACGTTAAAATGACAAGGTACATCTCGTCCCCAAAACACAAGTTTTCTGTAGACTTGTGGGAGGAGTGCTGATGACGTCGCCCACTGTATACGCTTTCAGGAGCCTGATTTGCATCAACTGAGAAATCTGCACACAGTGCATCCCTGACCACCTCCTGAATTGGTCAGATAGATCAGACCACAAAGCAACTTTTGTGCGTCTAGACTAGAGGTCGACCGATTAATCGGAATGGCCAATTAATTAGGGCCAATTTCAAGTTTTCATAACAATCGGTAATCAGTATTTTTGGGTGCCGTTTTTTTATATATTTTTTTAAAGTATTTTTTCTACCTTTTATTTAATTGGGCAAGTCAGTTAAGAACACATTCTTATTTTCAATGACTGCTTAGGAACGGTGGGTTAACTGCCTTGTTCAGGGGCAGAACGACAGATTTTCACCGTGTCAGCTCGGGGGATCCAATCTTGCAACCTTACAGTTAAGTAGTCCAACGCAATAACGACCTGCCTCTCTCTCGTTGCACTCCACAAGGAGACTGCCTGTTATGCGAATGCAGTAAGCCACGGTAAGTTGCTAGCTAGCATTAAACTTATCTTATAAAAACAATCAGAATAACTAGTTAACTACACATGGTTGATATTACTAGCTATTATCTAGCATGTCCTGTGTTGCATATAATCTGACTGAGCATACAAGTATCTGACTGAGCGGTGGTAGGCAGAAGCAGGCGCGTAAACATTCATTCAAACAGCATTTTCGTGCGTTTGGCCAGCAGCTCTTCGTTGTGCGTCAAGCATTGCGCTGGTTATGACTTCAAGCCTATCAACTCCCTAGATGAGGCTGGTGTAACCGAAGTGAAATGGCTAGCTAGTTAGCGCACGCTAACTAGAGGGACGGAAGCTATACTGTTTCACTGGCAATACTAAAGTGCCTATAAGAACATCCAATAGTCAAAGGTTAATGATATACAAATGGTATAGAGGGAAATAGTCCTATAATAACTACAACCTAAAACTTACCTGGGAATATTGAAGACTCATGTTAAAAGGAACCACCAGCTTTCATATGTTCTCATGTTCTGAGCAAGGAAATGAAACGTTAGCTTTCTTACATGGCACATATTGCACTTTTACTTTTTTCTCCAACACTTTGTTCTTGCATTATTTAAACCAAATTGAACGTTTCATTATATACTTGAGGCTAAATTGATTTTATTGATGTATTAAGTTAAAATAAGTGTTCATTCAGTATTGTTGTAATTGCTTTTTTTTGTTTTGGTCATCCAATCTGTATCGGCGTTGAAAAATCATAAATCGGTCGACCTCTAGTCTAGACCCGTCTTTTCAATGCGCTCTACGTATTCTGATAGTCACACAAGTGTGAAGTGTAGACACAACCAAAGTCACAGAATTGCACTTGATCCAGCCAGATAAACTCAGCTACTGCTCTGTTCAATATTTGGACTTCTTTTGAGTTAACAATGCAGATTTCTGAAAGCTAACGCAAACCTCGAGGCTACGTTAAGATGGGGGTAAATTCCTAGAAATCAGGAGAAAAGAGAAGGCGCTCTGAAAGGTTTTCTAAGAAACCTGACCAGCAACACTCTTCAGGAAACTCTAGCACTGGTGCAGGATAAGCAGTGGTTTCTTCAGGAAGTGTTGTTTTGCTTAAACTTCTTGGTTATAGGGGGCGCTCTTTTAATTTATGGATAAAAAAATTGCCCGTTTTAAGCGCAATATTTTGTCACGAAAAGATGCTCGACTATGCATATAATTGGCAGCTTTGGAAAGAAAACACTAAGGTTTCCAAAACTGCAAAGATATTATCTGTGAGTGCCACAGAACACATACTACAGGCGAAACCAAGATGATACCTTAACCAGGAAATGGGCAGAATTTTCGAAGCTCTGTTTTCTATTGTCTCCTTATATGGCTGTGAATGCGCCGGGAATGAGCCTGCCCTTCCTATCGTTTCTCCAAGGTGTCTGCAGCATTGTGATGTATTTGTAGGCATATCATTGGAAGATTGGCCATAAGAGACTACATTTACCACGGGTCCGCCCAGTGTCCTTTGTGTAAATTCGTGTGTAATCTTCAGCCACAGGCATTTTCTCCTGGGATTCAGAGGGGATAGCAGACTTACACGAATGATATATCATCGAAGAGATATGTGAAAAACACCTTGAGGATTGGTCCTAAACAACGTTTGCCATGTTTCAGTCGATATTATGGAGTTAATTTGGAAAAAAGTTAGACGTTTTGAAGACTGAATTTTCGTTTTTTTTTTGGGTAGCCAAACGTGACGCCTCAAACGGAGCAATTTCTCCTAAACAAATCATCTTTCAGGAAAAACGGAGAATTTGCTATCTGAGAGTCTCATTGAAAACATCTGAAGTTCTTCAAAGGTAATGATTTTATTTGAATGATTTTCTTTTTTTTGTAAAAATGTTGCCTGCTAATGCTAACGCTAAATGCTACGCTAACAGCGCTAGCTGTTACACAAATGCTTATTTTGCAACGGTTGAGAAGCATATTTTGAAAATCTGAGATGACAGTGTTGTTAACAAGGCTAAGCTTGAGAGCTAGCATATTAATTTCATTTGCGATTTTCATGAATAGTTAACGTTGCGTTATGGTAATGAGCTTGAGGCTGTATTCACGATACCGGATCCGGGATGGCTCGATGCAACAGGTTAAATCGTCAGTGTATTCTGTTATTTTTTACATGAAAAGGGTCATTTCATCAGATGGCAATAAAAATAAAAAAAGTTTGATCTGCACAGGCATGGTCCAATTGGTCGGAGCTTCTCCCGTAACATTCCAAGCAATCTAAACCATTCGGCTTTGAGACTGGGTAAAATCCATAACTGCATTTTATCAACCCTTAAGTAAATTTCCACAGCCCTGCAGAAATATAATTATCAAGTTCTGTTTGGGTTAATTTGTTGTATCCGCTGAGTCTCATCCCCTGTCATGTCTTCAATTGTCTCCCTCCACCACAATTCCCAGTCACACTTCCTGATGATGTTACCCAAATACTCTTCCCCCTTCTCCCTTCCCTATGGGGAACCAACATTGAGTGATGCATTGATTATGTATTTTCACTGGCTGTTTAACTGTCAAAACACGCTTTCTGACAGTGTTACCCAAATACGCTTGCCCCCTCCCTTGAGTGATGCTGTATTTTCACTGCCTGTCTAACTGTTAACTGTGTTTGTCAGGTGGCACCAACACCCTCCTCATTTATCACTCATTTATCACTCTTAAATATCATCCTCCATCCCACCTGTTTTTTTTGCTTCTTCACTGTGTGGTGTGGATCAGCAGTAGACTCACCAAGCAGCGCTCGCGAGTTAATGCGTTAGCTCATTAGCACGTTGCGATGGTATCAAGTGTGAGGTGAATGTATTGGGGCTGGGAGATAGAATTGGGAGCGACAGCAGACCTGCCAACTTGCACGCGTTTTGTATACCATGCTTGCATGCAATTTGAGGTCAAAGTACACTGATATGAAAAATACACAGAAATAGACTAGTTGGCACATTGTGGTTTTTGACTCAACCGTCTGAAGTTGGAGCCAATCAGAGAACTTGGGCGAGGACAAAACTCTACGCCCCCCGTAGTTGTAGTACTATCAAAGATGGAGGATAAATGAAAATAGTTCATTAAGGCCGTTTACCATTAGTGATGCACCGATATGACGTTTTGTCCGATAACGATATCCAATATTTTCCTTGCCCCCAAAAAACGATACCGATATTTACAATTTTAGTGGCCTTTGAATCATTCTAGTACAGTTAAATAGTTAACTTCTTGGATATAGGGGGCGCTCTTTTAATTTCTGGATAAAAAAACGTGCCCGTTTTAAGTGCAATATTTTGTCATGAAAAGATGCTCGACTATGCATATAATTGGCAGCTTTGGAAAGAAAACACTAAGGTTTCCAAAACTGCAAAGATATTATCTGTGAGTGCCAGAGAACCCATGCTACAGGCGAAACCAAGATGATACTTCAACCAGGAAATGGGCAGAATTTTCGAAGCTCTGTTTTCTATTGTCTCCTTATTTGGCTGTGAATGCGCCGGGAATGAGCCTGCCCTTCCTATCGTTTCTCCAAGGTGTCTGCAGCATTGTGACGTATTTGTAGGCATATCATTGGAAGATTGGCCATTCCAGGGGTCCGCCCGGTGTCCTTTGTCTAAATTGGTGCGTAATCTACAAGCTGCACGCAGTCATCCAGTGATTGAGAGGAGAGAGAAGGCTTTCAACGAACGATATATCATGAAGAGATGTGAAAAACACCTTGAGGATTGATTCTAAACAACGTTTACCATGTTTCAGTCGATATTATGGAGATAATTTGGAAAAAAGTTCGGCGTTTTGAAGACTGAATTTGTTATTTTTTTTGGTAGCCAAACGTGACGCACCAAACGGAGCAATTTCTCCTAAACAAATGATCTTTCAGGAAAAACTGAGCATTTGCTATCTGAGTCTCCTCATTGAAAACATCTGAAGTTCTTCAAAGGTAATGATTTTATTTGAATGATTCTGGTTTGTGAAAATGTTGCCTGCTAATGCTAACGCTAAATGCTATGCTAGGTGCGCTAGCTGTTACACAAATGCTTGTTTTGCTATGGTTGAGAAGCATATTTAGAAAATCTAAGATGACAGTGTTGTTAACAAAAGGCTAAGCTTGAGAGCTAGCATATTAATTTCATTTCATTTGCGATTTTCATGAATAGTTAAGGTTGCGTTATGGTAATGAGCTTGAGGCTGTATTCACGATCACGGATCCGGGATGGCTCGACGCAAGAAGTTAACACACATGGACGCAGCGGTCTAAGGCACTGTAACACCGTGCAAGAGGCGTCACTACAGTCCCTGGTTCGAATCCAGGCTGTATTACATCTGGCCGTGATTGGGAGTCACATAGGGCGGCGCACAATTGGCCCAGCATCGTCTGGGGTAGGCAGTCATTGTAAATAAGAATTTGTTCATAACTGACTTGGCTAGTTAAATAAAGGTTACACACACACACACCACACTGACCAAGAAGTTATTTTGTTGGCATTTACGTATGTCCCCATTACCAGTAAAACACAATCAAAATCTATTTTTCACTTACTTGCTGTGCTGTTTCGTTATTAATTTGTTCAATTTCATTCTCAACCAGGATTTCTATGGAATGCTGTTTGTGTCTTTGCGTGTCAAAAAAGATAACACTATTTGACGTGTCAGGTCCTGAATATGACTGTCACATAATTTTACGCGTTCATAAATTTTTTTATGTAGTTAGTACACATTGATTAAACTCAGATTTCATATTGTCACAACGATTAATCAATACGTGTGCTATGATACTGGTAAAGTTGTCTCGCGCACTGTTACGAATCCCTTTTGGCCCGACAGTCTAGGGGGGATGGTAATGAGACCCGTAACACAACTCATGTAAATTATAATTGTGACAAAGTAAAAGTGTGAACGAAATAACCAGGACAACTGAAATCTACCGTCAAACTCAAGGTTTATTTGTAAACACACGGTAATGGGGGGAGCAGGAAAAGGGGCCGAGCTGGACCCAAGGAAAGAAACAATAAGTATTCAAAAACACCCCTAAGCTAGACTAGCCTACTTTAACAACAGCTAACTAACTAACCAAAAATACAGTGGGTGGTCCGCCCAGTTCTAACTAGTGTATTTAACAAAGTCTACCTACGGGTAGTGTATGCCCATGGGCGACTTGTCTTGGTTTCCCCTTTTCCCACCAGCAATCAAACACAAACACCATAACCAAAAACAATACTCACAGGTGATGACAAAGTGCTATGGAGGTGCTCAAACAAAAGAGAGGTTAATACACAAAGAGAGAGTGAAACACAGAGACCTACAGACATGGCATTTACAGAGAGATTGAGCTCTAGAGCAAACTACTGACAGGGTTTTTAAACCAAGGGAAAGGAACTGTGATAGGGTAAGAAACAGGAGGAGGTGTGTCGTCTGATTGATGATTGGATTGGTGACTGATTGGGGAGTGATGATTTTCACCTGTGAGGGGAGAAGGAGAGAAAAGAACACAGGATACCTGTATCCGTAACACGCACCTACAGTGCTGGTCATTAAAAAAATAAGCTAGCCAGTTCATGGATGCAAACAATGTTTTCCCCAAAAACATAGCAAAACGACATGTTTCTGTAGCTAGTTAGCTAGCTAACTATAGCTAGGTGTCATCTAAAATAACCCTAATTTATAAGACAGTTCTTATTTGCTTAATGGTGGTCGGACCCATCTATGTGCCACAAGAAGGATTAGCCACAACTGTGTACTTTGCGGTTAGCCTTCAAAATACAAGTATGTCATTGATAGTGATGCAACTGAATACAAATAGTAGAATTATGTCATAATGGAATAGATAATGCTAAACGAGGTTGGAATTTTATATATAATCAACAAAATACATTTTTGTTAATTTGACAATCTGAAATCAGTGGATTTATGATACTTCAGAATTACATTGGGGGCAAACTTATTTCACTGTACAGTCTTACCCCAATTTCATTGATCCACAAACCATAGGTATCAGTCTACTCAGTGACACCCAGAGAACATAAGCGTTGTAGTTCTTATTGCGGGACTCTGAAACAACTGAGTTTAGCCACATTTATTGTCAACCTATGTGTACTGAACAATATTCCAGAGGAAAAACAATACTGCGTGGATGTTTTGGACTCTGATAACTCTGAGGAAGTAGTTGGGAGAAAATGTCTTGGGTATTGAATAGACTGATACCCCGTTTCATTGATTCCCCATACTTAGTTAATCCTTAGGTGTACAGTGCAATATGAATGTCAATACACACAATAGGCTGACTGGGGAGGTGATTTCTCAGTCTCGCGATAAGAGCTATGACACTAATATTTTCTTAAACTCTTCAGTTGTGTTCTGTGGGTGTCACCGAGTAGACTGATACCTCATTTCATTGCTTCACATTCCATCTTTGTTGAACACCATCTGGTCTAAATATGGCATGATTCCACCAATTGTAACCTTCTCAATCACATTCAAAGGGGTACTTTTATTTTGAAGGCAAACCACAAATTCCACTTGTGCCTAGCTTCACAACCCGGTCCGGTCGATCCTTGCTGGCTGGCTGCTTATAACGTTAGCTTTTGGCAACAGTGTTAAGTAGCTGGCTAGCCTTTTTTATGAACGGAAGTTCAATTTTAATCGTCGAACAAGTGGCTATCTAGCTAATACTTACTCACAAGGATTAATTGCTAAGAATAATACAAATGACTGCAGTTTCCACTGGTCATTGTTTTCAGGCTGGTTGTATTGGTGCTAGCTAGGTACCAAGCTATTCAGAACACACAACATTCTATCGTAGAACTGTGTTATTTGACCCAAATGGCGTTCCATAGTAGTATTTATTTATGCATGTTGTCCAGCATGACAATGTCACCAGCCATACTGCTCGCTCTGTGCGTGAATTCCTGCAAGACAGCAATGTCAGTGTTCTGCCATGGTCAGCGAAGAGCCCGGATCTCAATCCCATTGAGCACGTCTGGGATCTGTCGGATTGGAGGGTGAGGGCTAGGGCCATTCCCCCCCAGAAATGTTTGGGAACTTGCAGGTGCCTTGGGGGAAGAGTGGGGTAACATCTCACAGCAAGAACTGGCAAATCTGGTGCAGTCCATGAGGAGGAGATGCATTGCAGTACATAATTCAGCTGGTGGCCACACCAGATACTAACTGTTCATTTTGATTTTGACCCCCCCACCCCCCCACGTTTCTTTTTTTGCTGAGTTTAGGTATGCACGTCATACTGTGCTTTGACATCGGTTTTGCACATTGGCGTTAAACAAGACATTGGGCTGATACCGATGTTGGCATTTTTAGCTAATATCGCCCGATTCCTATATATTCACTGATATGTCGTGCATCCCTATTTACCATTGCAAAAACATTGTCAGTTCCTGTCTACTTAAGGGGATGGCTCTCACATAGACACCAATGCGATAGCAACTGGGTCTGATCTGCTCAGTTCTTTGACTTCAATTGAACCAGAGAAAACCCTGCGCTGGTTTTTCATCTTCCTCCCGAGCTGGATGGCAGCTCTCCACTTCATCCATTGATACTGCTGTTGTGTGAGGGGGAAAAGGGTAGGGAAAATGGAGAACGAACTGTTTGCTATTTTACCCAAAATTGTTTGTCAACCACTTTCGTAGTTAGCTACAGTGTTCAGACAACTAGGCAAGAACACTTTCTTTCCCAGACATGCTGTGATCTCAACGGTTGTATGCATGAGTGCGTGTTCGAGAAAGGAAACGTGTGGTGTTGTGGTAGTTCAGTTTTTCGCCGCTGCTTGGATGGAAACAGACGTGGCAGAGAGCTGTTCCACAAATACCGGTCCGTCCTTGACAAAGTTACTGTATACTGTTAAAGACCTAGTAGACCTATGTTAATGAATCAGTTGTTGATCTGTTCTCTTGATGTAGCTGTGTCAACCATAGTAGTGTGATACTAGATGTCATAATAGTTAGTTCGCCAATAACCAGGCATAATGGTTGCCTAGTAATCAGACCTAACTTGAATGACTAAGTCAGGGATGTAGATGTGAAACTAACTCCTATAGGGCTACTTCAGTTGTTTCATATTCCAAATAGCATACAGTAAGCTACTACATTGCTTCCAGTGATTTAATCATTTAGAATTTTCTCCCCAAACAAAATGAAGCCTGTTTACTTTTTCACTAGACTATGCACATAAAAGCACCTACATTAATTATTAATTAGAATAATCATTACCCCTAAATTGAACCTAGAAAAATGTCATTGCGACAACCTCAATTTAATTTGGATCGAACACAGTACTTCTGTGTTTGATATAATTTAAGACTCTTAGTTTCAGGAAATGGCAGTTACAGGTTTTTCAAAAATGCTAAATACTCCAACTTCCTAAGGGGAAGTTGACTGACATGCACTGGACCTATACCCTACCCAACCTTAGGCCTACATCAGCACCACCTTGTCAGAAAATCCTGGTGAGAGCCTACCATTCCTTCTGCGGCAGTCTTCTGTCACATTATTAGACAAAAACAGTGCATTTGATGATTTGAGCAGTGTGGTGTCGCGGGGCCCGGGGGTGCCCCCACTGCGCTGAAGTTGTTCTCATAAAAATGATTTAGGATTTGCAGGTCTGCGATAGGCTGGCTGAAACTGTACTTCAATGGCACTTACACAGACAGGAATATCAGCCCATGAATTTTCATGATATCAATCCATATTATTAACCTGTTTTTCTCTCTCCCTCTCTCTTCCTCTTCTACAGTGGATCTAGGCTCCTTATCATGGGACGACCTGGAGAACGACCTGCCAGACGAGCTGATCCCCAACGGAGGCTCTGGCCTGGGGGGTATGACGGGGGGCGGAATGCCCTCCAATGGTGGTAACGTCAACCCTGGGGGTCCTGGACCTCTGGGCTCCAAGGTCCCGGACGCAGTGGCCAAGCACAAGCAGCTGTCAGAACTCCTCCGGGTGGGTAGTGCCTCTGGTCTCATCGGGGGTGCTGGAGGAGGAACTCAGCCCAGTGGCATTGGGGGTCAGCTGGGTGCAGCACACGGGAAGAGCTCCTTGGGTCAAGGGTCGCCGAAAGCGGGGACCGGACAGAACTTCAACCAGTCTCTGGGGGGCCATGCCGGGATGTTAGGTCAGGGTGGGCAGCACCAGCCGGGCCAGGTGATAAACGGAGGCCTGGGGCTGGGTCCTGGAGGTGGACGAGGCCGGGGTCAGTACCAGGCCATGCAGGCGGCACCAGGAGGAGGAGTGGGCAGCTCGCTGGCAGAGACCCTCACACAGCAGGGCGGGCCACAGGTGGGCGCTGCCACCCTGAACGTTGCCGCCGCCTCCCAGCAGGCGGGCAACATGAACAAGGTGAGTCACAGGGCTGAGAGACTCACACAAACTACACTACACACACAAACTACACTCTTAATCATAGAGAGGCATGTATGAAATGTCTGTCTGTGACAGAAAGACAGGTCTTAAATGTGCCAAATGGTCAGAGAGCAGCGATATCTCTTTATAGCTCTTCTTTGTGTGTGTTGAATCATAATTTGTACAGGATCATCCATGAATTCTCAGCTTTGGTGCTAGTTACTGTGGCACTGTGTAGAACAGATCCATCCTGATTGGGTGATAGATCTCTGATACTGCTGGGTACTAAATCGGAAACTAATAAATGCCCTCCGCATGGGCCGAACCATTAAGAAAGAATCATGTCACATATGTTGCGGTCATGTTGGGAACTCGGAAATACAACCCTTTTACTGGGAAAAATGCATGTGAATGTCCCACCAACTCGTAATGCCCAGACGGCATCCCTATCCGGGTCCTCAGAGTGTGTGCGAACCAGCTGGCTGGTGTGTTTACGGACACATTCAATCTCTCCCTGCCCCAGTCTTCTGTCCCCACATGCTTAAAGATGGCCAACATTGTTCCTGTACCCAAGAAGACAATAGTCATTTACTTCAGTTACCATTGCACTGTAGCACTCACTTCTCTCATCATGAAGTGCTTTGAGAGACTAGTCAAGGATCATATCACCTCCACCTTACCTGTCACCCTAGACCCACTTCAATTTGCCTACCGCCTCAATAGGTCCACAGACGATGTAATCGCCATCGCACTACACACTGCCCTATCCCATCTGGACAAGAGGAATACTTATGTAAGAATGCTGTTCATTGACGACAGCTCAGCATTCAACACCATAGTACCCTCCAAGCTCATCATTAAGCTTGAGGCCCTGGGTCTCAACGCCGCCCTGTGCAATTGGGGCCTGGACTTCCTGACGGGCTGCACCCAAGTGGTGAAGGTAGGAAACATCTCCACTTCGCTGATACTCAACACTGGGGCCCCACAAGGTTGCATGCTCAGCCCCCTCATGTACTCCCTGTTCACCCATGACATGCGTGGCCATGCACGCCTCCATCTCGATCATCAAGTTTGCAGACGACACAACAGTAGTAGGCTTGATTACCAACCACAACGAGACAGCCTGAGGGAGGAAGTGAGGGCACTCGTGGAGTGTGGTGTCAGGATAACAACCTCTCACTCAACATCAACAAAACAAAGGATGTGATCGTGGACTTCAGGAAACAGCAGAGGGTGCACCTCTCTATCCACATCGACGGGACACCAGTGGAGAAGGTGGAAAGTTTGAAGTTCCTTGGCGTACACATCGCAGACAAACTGAAATGGTCCACCCACACAGTGTGGTGAAGGCGCAACAGTGCCACTTCAACCTCAGGAGGCCGAAGAAATGTAACCTAAAGCCCACAAACTTTTACAGATGCACAATTGAGAGCATCCTGTCGGGCTGTATCACCGCCTGATATGGCAACTGCACCACCCACAACCGCAGGGCTCTCCAGAGGGTGGTGCAGGTCAGCACGACGAATCACCGGGGGCAAACTTCCGGCACTCCAGGGCACCTACAGCACCCCATGTCACATGAAGGCCAAAAAGATCATCAAGGACATCAACCACCCGAGCCACTCTGCTACCATCCAGAAGGCGAGGTCAGTACAGGTGCATCAAGACTGGGACCGAGAGACTGAAAGAAGCTGTTTATCTCAAGGCCATCACACCGTTAAACAGCCCGTCATTAACAGAGAGGCTGCTGCCCACATACAACTTTAATAACTGGATCACTAGTCACTTTAATAATGTCACTTTAATAGTGTTTACACATCTTACATTACTCATCTCATATGTAAATACTGTATATTATACAATCTATTGCATCGTGCCTATGCCGCTCGGTCATTGCTCATCCGTATTTATATGTACACTACCATTCAAAAGTTTGGGGTCACTTAGAAATGCCCTTGTTTGTGAAAGAGAAACACATGTTTTGTCCATTTAAAATAACATCAAATTGATCAGCATTAACAATGTAATGTAGACATTGTTAATGCTGTAAATGACTACTATACCCGGAAACGGCAGATTTACGGCTATAGTCAGACGTCTTTTGAAATCGTTGTGTCCCGTGTATATATATTTTTCTTCGCATATCTTTTTAAAATATTTTTTCTAAAACTCCACTTCTAAACACTCTGCAACCCAGCGCCGCCTCACTCAATGTGGTGCGGATCTGTTTTTTTCTAAAGTATTATTCACCTTGAATCCAAAATTGGACTGTTAGCTGTATAGATACATCGGCCAATTTCCTGTGCCACTATACCTATTTTGCCAATTGGACTTTGACCCCTCTGCTACTCGGAACCCTACTAATCCATCACTACTGGTCTATCGATGTCCAAAACAGACTTTGCTCCATCGAGGCGTCCCTCTAAGGCCCTTCTGCTAGCTTGCTAGCCCCGGTCTGCTAGCTGTCTGAATCGCCATGTCTCCAGCCAGCCCAACCACTATTGATCACCCTGCTACGCATGCCTCTCACTAATATCAATATGTCTTGTCCATTACTGTCCCGGTTAGTGATTATTGTCTTATTTCACTGTAGAGCTGCTAGCCCTGCTCAATATGCCTTAACCTACCATTTAGTTCCACCTCCCACATATGAGGTGACATCACCTGGTTAAAACATCTCTTGAGACAATATCTCTCTCATCATTACTCAATGCCTAGGTTTACCTCCAATGTCCTCACATCCTACCATACTCCTGTCTGTACATTATGCCTTGAATCTATTCTCTCACACCCAGAAACCTGCTCCTTTTACTCTCTGCTCTGAACGCACTAAACAACCAGTCCTGATAGCCTTTAGTCGTACCCTCATCCTACTCTGTTTCTCTGGTGATGTAGAGGTTAATCCAGGCCCTACAGTACCTAGCTCCACTCCTACTCCCCAGGTGCTCTCATTTGTTGACTTCTGTAACCGTAAAAGCCTTGGCTTCATGCATGTTAACATTAGAATCCTCCTCCCGAAGTTTGTTGTATGCACTGCTTTAGCACACTCTGCTAACCCGGATGTCCTAGCCGTGTCTGAATCCTGGCTTAGGAAGTTGCAATCTACTGCAGAGAGCCTGCCGAGTTTTGTCTTACTATCCAGGTCTGTACCCTAACAATTCAAACTTCTACTTCTAAAAATCCATCTTTCCAGAAACACGTCTCACTGTTGCCGCTTGCTATAGACCACAATCTGCCCCCAGCTGTGCCCTGGACATCACGTGTGAATTGTTTGCCCCCCATCGATCTTCAGAGTTCGTGCTGCTAGGTGACCTGAACTGGGATATGCTTAACACACCGGCCATCCTACAATCTAAGCTTGATGCCCTCAATCTCACACACATTATCAATGAACCCACCAGGTACAACACAAATCCGTAAACACGGGCACATAGATATCATCCGAACCAACTTGCTCTCCAAATACACCTCTGCTGTTTTCAACCAAGATCTCAGCGATCACCGCCTCATTGCCTGCGCGTCAGTAATGGGTCTGCGGTCAAACTACCACCCCGCATCACTGTCAAACGCTCCCTTAAACACTTCAGCGAGCAGGCCTTTCTAATCGACCTAGCCCGGGTATCCAGGAAGGATATTGACCTCATCCCATCTGTAGAGGATTCCTGGTTGTTCTTGAAAAGTGCCTTCCTCACCATCTTAAATAAGCATGCATCATTTAATTTATTTTTTTAACCAGGAACAGATATAGCCCTTGGTTCTCTCCAGACCTGACTGCCCTTGACCAGCACAAAAACATCCTGTGGCGTTCTGCATTAGCATCGAACAGCCCCCGTGATGTGCAACTTTTCAGGGAAGTTAGGAACAAATATATACACAGGCAATTAGGATAGCCAAGGCTAGCTTTTTCAAGCAGAAATTTGCATTCTGTAGCACAAACTTTAAAAAGTTCTGGGACACACTGTAAAGTCCATGGCGAATAAGAGCACCTCCTCCCAGCTGCCCACTGCACTGAGGCTAGGAAACACTGTTACCACCGATAAATCCACTATAATTGAGAATTTCAATAAGCATTTCTCTACTGCTTGCCATGCTTTCCACCTGGCTACCCCTACCCCAGTCAATAGCCCTGCGCTCCCCACAGCAACTCGCCCAAACCTCCCCCACTTCTCCACCCAAATCCAGATAGCTGATGTTCTGAAAGAGCTGAGAAATCTGGACCCCTACAAATCAGCCGGGCTGGACAGTCTGGACCCTCTCTTTCTGCAATGATCTGCTGAAATTGTTGCAATCCCCATTACTAGCCTGTTCAAACCTCTCTTTCGTATCATCTGAGATTCCCATAGATTGGAAAGCTGCCACGGTCATCCCCTTTTTCAAAGGGGGAGACACTCTAGACCCAAACTGCTACAGACCTATATCTATTCTACCCTGCCTTTCTAAGGTCTTCAAAGCCAAGTTAACATACAGATTACCGACCATTTCGAATCCCAGCGTACCTTCTCTGCTATGCAATCTGGTTTCAGAGCTGGTCATGGGTGCACCCCAGCCACGCTCAAGGTCCTAAACCATATCACCGCCATCGATAAGAGGCATTACTGTGCAGCCCTATTCATTGACCTGGCCAAGGCTTTTGACTCTGTCAATCACAACATTCTTATTGGCAGACTCAACAGCCTTGGTTTCTCAAATGATTGCCTCACCTGGTTCACCAACTACTTCTCTGATAGAGTTCAGTATGTCAAATCGGAGGGCCTGTTGTCCAGACCTCTGGCAGTCTCAATGGGGGTTCCACAGGGTTCAGTTCTCGGGCCGATTCTCTTCTCTCACACCCCAAACTGTTTTCATCAATGACATCGCTCTTGCTGCTGGTGATTCTTTGATCCGCCTCTACGCAGACGGACACCATTCTGTATGCCTCTGGCCCTTCCTTGGACACTGTCAACTAACCTTCAGATGAGCTTCAATGCCATACAACTTTTTTTCCCCATGTCCTCCAACTGCTCTTAAATGCAAGTAACACTAAATGCATGCTCTTCAACCGCTGCCCGCCCGCCCGCCCAGCATCACTACTCTGGACGGTTCTGACTTAGAATATGTGGACAACTGCAAATATCTAGGCGTCTGGTTAGACTGAACTCTCCTTCCAGACTCATATTAAACATCTCCAATCCAAATGAAATCTAGAATCGGCTTCCTATTTCGCAACAAAGCATCCATCACTCATGCTGCCAAACATACCCTTGTAAAACTGACCATCCTACCAATCCTCGACTTTGGCGATGTCATTTACAAAATAGCATCCAACACTCTACTCAACAAATTGGATGCAGTCTATCACAGTGCCATCCGTTTTGTCACCAAAGCCCCATACACCACCCACCACTGCGACCTGTACACTGTACACTTCATACTCGTCGCCACAACCACTGGCTCCAGGTCATCTACAAGTCTCTGCTAAGTTAAGCCCAGCCTTCTCTCAGCTCACTGGTCACCATAGCAGCACACACTCCAGAAGGTACAGTGGGGCAAAAAAAGTATTTAGTCAGCCACCAATTATGCAAGTTCTCCCACTTAAAAAGATGAGAGAGGCCTGTAATTTTCATCATAGGTACACTTCAACTATGACAGACAAAATGAGGAAAAAAAAATCCAGAAAATCACATTGTAGGATTTTTAATGAATTTATTTGCAAATGATGGTGGAAAATAAGTATTTGGTCACCTACAAACAAGCAAGATTTCTGGCTCTCTTGAAACTAGGGGGCACTATTTTCATTAAAAAAAAATAACGTTCCCAAAGTAAATGGGCTATTTTTCAGGACCAGATAATAGAATATGCGTATAATTGACAGCTTAGGATAGAAAACACTCTACAGTTTCTAAAACTGTAAAAATATTGTCTGAGTATAACAGAACTGATATTGCAGGCGAAAGCCTGAGAGAAATCCAATCAGGAAGTGACTCTTATTTAGAAACCTCTGCGTTCCTATTCGTCTCTATTGAGCAGTGAAAGGGATATCAACCAGATTCCTTTTTCTATGGCTTCCCTAATGTGTCTAGTGTCACAAGACATAGCTTGATTTGAAGAAATCTGTGGGAGCAATTATTAGGGAGCAATTATTAGGAAATGGAAGACATACAAGACCACTGATAATCTCCCTCGATCTGGGGCTCCACGCAAGATCTCACCCCTGGGGTCAAAATGATCACAAGAACGGTGAGCAAAAATCTCAGATCCACACGGGGGGACCTAGTGAATGACCTGCAGAGAGCTGGGACCAAAGTAACAAAGCCTACCATCAGTAACACACTACGCCGCCAGGGACTGAAATCCTGCAGTGCCAGACGTGCCCCCCTGCTTAAGCCAGTACATGTCCAGGCCCGTCTGAAGTTTGCTAGAGAGCATTTGGATGATCCAGAAGATGGGGAGAATGTCATATGGTCAGATGAAACCAAAATATAACTTTTTGGTAAAAACTCAACTCGTTGTGTTTGGAGGACAAAGAATGCTGAGTTGCATCCAAAGAACACCATACCTACTGTGAAGCATGGGGGTGGAAACATCATGCTTTGGGGCTGTTTTTCTGCAAAGGGACCAGGATGACTGAGCTGTGTGAAGGAAAGAATAAATGGGGCCATGTATCGTGAGATTTGAGTGAAAACCTCCTTCCATCAGCAAGGGCATTGAAGATGAACGTGGCTGGGTCTTTCAGCATGACAATGATCCCAAACACACCACCCGGGCAACGAAGGAGTGGCTTCGTAAGAAGCATTTCAAGGTCCTGGAGTGGCCTAGCCAGTCTCCAGATCTCAACCCCATAGAAAATCTTTGTAGGGAGTTGAAAGTCCGTGTTGCCCAGCAACAGCCCCAAAACATCACTGCTCTAGAGGAGATCTGCATTGGAATGGGCCAAAATACCAGCAACAGTGTGTGAACCTCGTGAAGACTTACATAAAACGTTTGACCTCTATCATTGCCAACAAAAGGTATATAACAAAGTATTGAGAAACTTTTGTTATTGACCAAATACATAATTTGCAAATACATTCATTAAAAATCATACAATGTGATTTTCTGGATATTTTTTTTCTCATTTTGTCTCATAGTTGAAGTGTACCTATGAAAATTACAGGCCTCATCTTTTTAAGTGGGAGAACTTGCACAATTGGTGGCTGACTAAATACTTTTTTGCCCCACTGTATATCTCACTGGTCACCCCCAAAGCCAATTCTTCTTTGGCCGCCACTCTTCCAGTTCTCTGCTGTCACTGACTGGAACGAACTGCAAAAATCACTGAAGCTGGAGATTCCCATCTCCCTCACTAGCTTTAAGCACCAGCTGTCAGAGCAGCTCGCACATCACTGCACCTGTACATAGCTCATCTTTAAATAGCTCATCTAATCTACCTCATCCCCATACTGTATTTATTTATTTTGCTCCTTTGTACCCCAGTATCTCAGTTGCACATTCATCTTCTGCACATTCTACCATTCCAGTGTTTAATTGCTATATTGTAATTACTTTGCCACCATGGCCTATTTATTGCCTTACCTCTCTTATCCTACCTCATTTGCACATGCTGTATATAGATTTTTCTACTGTATTATTGATTGTATGTTTGTTTATTCCATGTGTAACTGTGTTATGTGTCAAACTGCTTTGCTTTATCTTGGCCAGGTCACAGTTGTAAATGAGAACTTGTTCTCAGCTGGCCCACCTGGTTAAATAAAGGTGAAAGAAATTAAACAAATAGGTGTACAGAGGCCCGTTATCAGTGACTTTCACTTGTGTGCCAATGGCACGTTGTGTTAGCTAATGCAAGTTTATAATTTTTAAATGCTAATTGATCATTAGAAAACCCTTTTGCAATTATGTTAGCACAGCTGAAAACTGTTCTAATTTTAAAGAAGCAATAAAACTGGCCTTAAGACTAGTTGAGTATCTAGAGCATCAGCATTTGTGGGTTCGATTACAGGCTCAAAATGACCAGAAACAAAACTTTCAACAGTGAAGAGGCGACTCTGGGATGCTGGCCTTCTAGGCAGAGTTCCTCTGTCCAGTGTCTGGGTACTTTTGCCCATCTTAATCTTTTCTTCTTATTGGCCAGTCTGAGATGGCTTTTTCTATGCAACTCTGCCTAAAAGGCCAGCATCCCGGAGTCGCCTGTTCACCATTGACGTTGAGACTGGTGTTTTGCGGGTACTATTTAATGAAGCTGCCAGTTGAGGACTTGTGAGGTGTCTGTTTCTTAAACTAGATACTAATGTATTTGTCCTCTTGCTCAGTTGTGCACTGGGGCCTCCCACTCTTTCTATTCTGGTTAGGGCCAGTTTGCGCTGTTCTGTGTAGGGAGTAGTACACAGCATTGTATGGGATTTTCAGTCTCTTGGCAATTTCTCGCATGGAATAGCCTTCATTTTTCAGAACAAGGATAGACTGACGAGTTTCAGAAGAAAGTTCTTTGTTTCGGGCCATTTTGAGCCTGTAATCCAACCCACAAATGCTGACGCACCAGATACTCAACCTTTCTAAAGAAGGCCAGTTTTATTGCTTCTTTAATCAGAACAACAGTTTTCAGCTGTGCTAACATAATTGCAAACTGGTTTTCTAATGATCAATTAGCCTTTTTAAAATGATAAACATGGATTAGCTAACACACTGTGCCGTTGGAACACAGGAGTAATGGTTGCTGATAATGGGTCTCTGTACGCCTATGTAAATAATGCATAAAAAATCTGCCGTTTCCAGCTACAATAGTCATTTACAACATTAACAATGTCTACACTGCATATCTTATCAATTTGACAATATTTTAATGGACAAAAACAAAGACATTTCTAAGTGACAAACTTTTGTGCGGTGTATATATCCATTACTTTACTTAGATTTGTGTGTATTTGGTAGCTGTTGTGGAATTGTTAGATATTGCTGCACTGTTGGAACTAGAAGCACACGCATTTTGCTACACTCGCAATAACATCTGCTAACCATTTGTATGTGACCAATAACATTTTTATTTGATTATTTACGACTAGGAAACTCTGGTATGAACTCTGGGCCCTGATCTTTCCCACCTGCTTAACTCTGACGCCACGCACCACTGAAAATGGCAACAAAAATTGTTCCTTCTGAGCTCAAAGCACGTGAACTCTCCAAGTAGACATGTCGTTCCTCCGATCACTCCGACATGACGTGAACGTGGCAGTAGCCATAGCCTGGTCCCAGATATGTTGGTCTTGTATTGCCCCTTTCTATGGTCCCTAAACAGATCTGGAACCAGGAACCACTTAGCCAGCCTCCCCTGTGCCTAGTACAGCTCTACTACACCAATGTCAAACACCAAGCCAGAGCTTAAGTTTTTACTGGGCTTAATTCACTGGCTTATTTGCCCAATGAATTAATGAGAGGTGAGAACCTCCGTAGCCTTTCGTTACAACGCCTGGTCTTTGTTTCTAACGGGATGATACATTTCTAACAGCGAGCCAGTGTCCTTGGAGGACAATTTAAAAACATCTCCACCAACAGCACTGCAGACTCATAACTGCTCTCTTTTTGTACAATGGGCTGCACATGTGACAAGCTGGTTGCCTATTGGCTTGAGTCTGTTTTCTTTAAGGACATTAGATATCCGTTGGCAGCATTATTCAGTTGCAAGCTCTGCATAGAATTAGAACTAGAATTCTAGTTGTGACGAACTGCTATGGACTAATATTGATTTAACATTCTCATCTTGTACTCAATCACTGTCCTTAGGGGATTCTACAGTTGATTATAACAGTGTGTGTGTAGATTGCTAGGGATTGTTTACCTAAGCCTCAGTGACACTGCTCTTATGTGGTTTCACAGGAAACCAATAGGAAACCATCCATTCTGCAGTCTGTCTAATGAGAGGTACTGCCTGTCTGTAACCTCAACACAGAGAGGGGGTCTTAACAGTGTTTATAGTTGTGTGTTTACATGGAGACCAGTCTGCTGAGAGAACCTGTAGGAGTTTGGTATGGGTGTGAGATTGAGAAACTCAGTGGTGATTAGTTTGGTGTGTGAGGTAGAGGGGATAGAGAGACTGAACGAGAGCATATTGGTTGTAGTTGAGTTGTTTCAGAGAGATAGAGAGGGGCATGGAGAAAGTGTCTCTTCATGGTGATGGTCTTTGTTGTGGTCTGTTGACTGCATTTTGCTAGGTTGTAAATCTCCTTTCTGGGTGTGTGATCTTCCTCTTTCCATGGCTCTCTGCCGTACCATTGGGCATTAAATCACTGCATCAGATGCAGAATAAGGGGGTGCGTGTGAAAGGAGGAATAGGGAAGACAGGGAGGGATTAGGGAAGACAGGGAGGGATTAGGGAAGACAGGGAGGGATAAGGTTATCTATGTGTACGGCCAGACAAGCTGAATACACTCCTGTGTCTCTGTTGCTCTCGTCTGACAGTGGAGTGGCAAGGCTCAAAGCAGAGCTGGCTGCTGTGTGGAGTGTGTCAGAATGAGGAGGAGGAGTGTCTGGAGTGCACGGCGGGCACTTTTCTTCAGTTCTCGTCTGTGTGGAGAGAGACAGAAAGATAGGGCCCAACTCACCTCCATCTATCTTCAGCTGTGTGTGTGTGTGTGTGTGTGTGTTTGAATTAAGCTGCTGGTTTCTGGTTGCCTCAGCTGGGCCTCTTTATCTGGTCTGCTGGAGCGCTGTCAACGGCCTGGGGGGGACTGTTCCCCGGGGGATGGATGGATCGAGGGAGGGTGTTTCTGCCACCTGCCGTGGTCTAAGCCTGCCTGCTGCAAGGGATCAGAGGGGGAGAGATGTAGGGGTCTCTGTCTGGCTTCTCCATGCTGTGGAAGGGGGAATTAGGAAAGCGATAGCTGGGGTGATTGTAGATGGAGAGGAAGAGATGAAGGGGTACTGAGGGAGAAAGTGGGAAGGAAGAGGAGGGATGCAGCCAAGGCCCTCTGGCTCCTCAGCCTGCAGCTCAAACTCTGGCAAGCAGGGTTGTGGTGTGGGGCTATGGCTGAGCTGTGTTGGCACTATCAGGGTTGTGGTGGGACCAAGTTGGCAGAGCTATAATGGCACCATGTATGAGCTGTGACTGGCATAGACCTCACTGGGAGATCTGCTTGTTGACAAATTGGTGCAGAATTGGAGAAGACAAATTGATGCTGGGAGCATTTTCCATGTTTTGAGATTTGGGTTTGTGTGCTTGGCTTGTTGAAATGGAATTGCCACTTGATACATTTTGGTCATTTAACTGAAGTTCTTATCCAGAGCGACTTAGTTATTTACATGGACGGTGTTTTTAAATGCTTCCTGACATTTTCTCCCCTCTCCCATTCTCTCCTTCTCCTCTCTCCTTTTTGTTCTTTCAGTTGGGCCTGGGCAGTAACGGTGGCAGTCCGTTTGGTGGTCAGTATGGCCAGGGGGGGCCAGGGCAGGGGGTGAACCCCCAGCAGCTTCAGAACAAGGCAGCACCCCTTACCGCCGTCACCAGCGTGCCAAACCTGGTGAGTCCTCCTGTCCACACCTAGTCTGGCACCCTATTCCCTAAAGAGGGCACAACTTTTTTTCAAAAGTGTTTCCTGTTCTCTCTATGTTAAATGCACATGTCAAGGCTTTGCATTGATCCTGGGACCCTCTGATGTCACTGTAGTTAGGAGCAATTATTTTGAGGTAGAGGTTCTTTAACATGTCCCCGTCCCCCCCCCTCTTTCCTCCACCCCTCCAGCTCCAGCAGCAGCCCGGGCAGCAGGTGCCCTCTGTGGGCATGGTCCCTGTGCCCGGCAGTGTATCCATCTCTGGCCCCACGGCCGACCCGGAGAAGCGCAAACTGATCCAACAGCAGCTGGTGCTCCTGCTCCACGCCCACAAGTGCCAGCGGCGCGAGCAAGCCAATGGGGAGGTGCGGGCCTGCGCCCTGCCACACTGCCGCACCATGAAGAATGTCCTCAACCACATGACCCACTGCCAGGCCGGCAAGTCCTGCCAGGGTCAGTACTGGGGTGGGGGGGGGCAAGGTCTGGCACTGTGGCTAATGGAGGGTGGGGACACATCCTCGGTGTGGAGTAGCACCATGGCTGGGTCGTTGACGCCAGGGTTTCTCTCTCCCCCTGTCTCCATCACTCCTCCCTCCCTCCACTCATCCTATCTGACTTCTCTCCAAGTAACACAAAGGCCAGACTCTCTCCTTCACTCATAACGGTCACACCATGCATCTTTGCCTAATCTGGTCACGCCACTGGGGATTTCCAGTTCTACACCTCGAATGCTACTTTCCCACTCTCTCCCCTTTTCTCTTTCCCTCTCAATCCTTTCTCTTTCCCTCTCAATCCTTTCTCTTTCCCTCTCAATCCTTTCTCTTTCCCTCTCAATCCTTTCTCTTTCCCTCTCAATCCTTTCTCTTTCCCTCTCAATCCTTTCTCTTTCCCTCTCAATCCTTTCTCTTTCCCTCTCAATCCTTTCTCTTTCTTTCCCTTCATTCTCTAGTTGTATTTTCTCTTTCATGGCTTTAATGGAAAATTCCCCTCCAGCCTCCCTCTCATTTATGTCTGGCCTGGTATGCTGTCTGGTTGAAGTGTCATATGAAGCCAAACACTTGTGCATGCCAAGTCGTTGGTTCTTCGTGTCTCTGCCAGCTCATTTCCTTCGGCTACCCACCACCCAAATAATCAGCACGAACGTTCCTCTTCAGAGTAATTGTTCCTTTTTCTCAGATCTAAAGTAAATAGAGTTGTATTTTCTTAGGTGATTCTGGTGCTTGGATTGGCTTGTTTTGAGAATTCACAGAATCTAAGTAAACTGTTGCTAAGCTCTTATTATGAGGGGTTGTGTATTGAATCTGTAAGAAATTCATTTTGAGATATATTTGAGGGTTTTATTATCAATGCTCAAACAGTCTTGCCATGTTGGTGTATTCCCTAATAGTTATGCATTCATACTTCTCTACACCGCTTCGAGCAATTTATTCACTTAGCTGTCACTTTCATGTATACTTGCCTTTAGTTCTAGACTCCCTCTTCTCCTACCCCAGAGCTTGCCCAGGGCTTTCCCAGGGCTAGTGGCAGCAGCAGGCACATCAGTCGGGGTCATCTTCAGTTGGGCGAAAACGTTTTAAAACATTCTGAAATGCTGAGGTTCTACTTGAATTTGTCCAATAATAATTGCCAGATTCTAGTTTACCGTTGCAAAATGTTTTGCTATTGTGTGCCCTACTGACAGGATCCAGGGCTCTCTGTTAGTCAATTTGGGTTCTCTGCTCTGGAGAATAGAGGGAACCCAATATGTCTGCTACAAATCCAGGAGAAACATGTTTTGTTGTTTCTTGTTCTCTCCCTAATGAGGCCAATGACGAGGTGCTGAATTTGCCCAATTATTTTTTTCTTCTGTTGAACAGGGCCCTGGGACTCTATATTAGCCAGTTAGCCAACACTGCCAGGAGAAACCCAATCTGGCAGGTACAGATTCCAGAACAAAAAAAACCACATTGTTTTGGTTGTAGTTCTCTTCTTCTGCCTCCCAAGGACATATGTAGTAGACTCTTCCCAGTCTGAATTATCCCTGTGAGAAGCCTGGTATGATAACCAGGCCTTTGGGGAGTCTCTGGTTTCTCCTCAATTTCTTGTTCTGCCTCGTTGTTATAACAAGCCAAGACTTATTGTTTAAGGCCTTGCTGCTTTCTGTGTTGCTTTGGAAGGCCTGGATGCTGTTGGCACGAATACACTCTTGCTCTCTTAAAGTGCATTTTGTACTCATGTCAGAGATATTATAGGCTCCTCTTCCTGGTCAATGTAGAATATGAAAATCTGGGGTTATATAAATATTGGCTGTTGCTTTTTGGTTTACCGTCTGTAGTTGCTCACTGAACACACAGATGGTGCCTTACTGTGTGACCTCCAGGTTGCGAGCTCTAACCCAACTCGGCTAATTTGGGATTATTTTGGCATTTATTTGTGCTTTATTTTCACAATGTATCAGCTATCAGTTCTTAAAACCGACAATAACTTTTGAACATCAGATCGTCAGTTACTTAGGCCAAATCCAGCTTCAACTTCGACTAATCTGCCCTGGACTCTCTGTAATTCCGACCCAATTTTCAGGGTATCCAAGTGAAAACGCCAGCGTTCGAGACGAAAGGGGGAGTATTTGCGCGATTAAGGCAAAGGGAAAACTGGCCCCCTCTTCCCTCCATTCTACTGGCCACTTGATAACAAGATTGATGATTGACGACCGCAATCATCAATCTCTGCTGTTATCGTGACTGTTGTATACATTCCACCTCAGAACAAGAAAAATAACACGCTGGAACTTAATGAACTATGCGAGGCTATAAACAAGCAGGGAAACTTGCACCCAGAGGCTGCTTTCCTTGTTGCCGGCGCTTTTTATCTTTTAGTTTGCATCATTAACCTCTACAGGATCGGTGTCCTGACAATAGTTCCTCAACGTAGCCTATTTGAAAAATCTTTCCAGCTCTCTTCCTTTCGATAACCACTCCGAATGAAATGGGGGAAAATGTCATGCTCTGATCCGGTAGAAAATCCATACCTGATTTACTTCTTATCTCTTGCACAAATGGCATACAGCTGTGTCTGTCCGGAGTTCACTGGGACGGGAAACTCCGAGGGCCCAGAGTATTTTATGCAAGTTTGCTAGCACAAGCTTCTTCTGGAACAAGTTAATAGTTGATAGCTTGTCTGCAAGGAACTTCAAACATTGTATGTTTTTTTAGGATATGGGTTTTTATCATGATATTTTCTACCTCTGCGCTGCAATGATTTTATTTGTTGGCTTTTTATGTAGGCTATTTTGACATATTCTCATGTGGAAAAGCCTACGTAGGACACAACGAAAAGACAATTGCAACAACGTATAGCTGAACACCACAGCTCAATCAGGTGTAAGAACATTGACTATCCAGTAGCAGCTCACTTTGTTGAAGCTAACCATCCAATCTGCTCCCTCAAATACACAGGCATTGAGCATGTTGCTCTACCAAGGAGGGGAGGTAACATGGAGATCCTACTACTAAGGGAGGCT
>NC_034174.2:74920063-74972563 GCF_002021735.2 Oncorhynchus kisutch | reverse complement strand
CGGCCAGAATGCATAGAGCCAACTAAAGTTTGGTAGAGGAGGAATAATGTTCTGGGGCTTTTTTTATTTTTATTGTTCGGTCTAGGCTCCTTAGTTGCAGTGAAGGGAAATCTAAACGCTACAGCATACAATGACATTCTAGACGATTCTGTGCTTCCAACTTTTTGGCAATAGTTTGGGGAAGGCTTTTCCCTGTTTCAGCATGACATTGTCCCTGTGCACAAAGCTAGGTCCATACAGAAATGCTTTGTTGAGTTCGGTGTGGAAGAACTTGACTAGCCTGCACAGAGCCCTGACCTCAACCCCACCGAACACCTTTGGGATGAATTTGAAAGCCGACTGCAAGCCTGGCCAAATCGCCCAAAATCAGTGCCCGACCTCACTAATGTTGTTGCGGATGAATTCAGTCCCAGCTGCAGTGTTCGAACATCTTCTGGGGAGGCTTTCCACTATAGTGGATGGAGGCTGTTATAGCAGCAAAGGGGGAACCAACTCCATATTAATGCCCATGATTTTGGAATACGATGTACGATGTCCACATACTTTTGGTAATGTAGCGTACTTCTCATGTGTTTATTTAATTTTGTTCTACCTTGTTATTTTTTAGTATTACATTGATATTGATTAGTGCAAGAAAGGCATTTCACTGTGCTTGTGCACGTGATATTAAACCTGTGTTACAGGTGGTGTAACGCTGTGTTCCCTCTGCTCTTCCTTTCCCCTCTGTAGTGGCTCACTGTGCGTCATCCAGACAGATCATCTCACACTGGAAGAACTGTACGCGGCACGACTGTCCTGTCTGCCTGCCGCTAAAGAACGCCAGTGACAAGAAGAACCAGCAACGTGAGTAGTACCCACACACACTGATCTAGGATCAGTTTACTGACTCCCCATATATTAACCATTAGGGTGAAAACCCAAAACTGAACTTCGATCAGTGACTAGAGACCACCTCATCCTTCTCAATGAGAACCTCTAGCCTGGTCTTAGATATGTTTGTGCTGTCTTGCCAATGACCGTAGATCTAGGCAAGATGGCACAATCAGAACTGGGACCAGGCTAGCGTTCCACAGGGCTGGCTATGAACAGCTCGATGAGCAAGAGTGGACTCCTGCTGGGCTTGTAATCCGAGACGCAGGAGGGAGAGGAGGGGGATGGAGGGTGTGTGGCTGTCCTGCTGAGCGATTGGCTGGTGGGCTGATGATTCATTTAACCCCCCCCCCCCCCCCCCAGATGACTGCCTGCCTCCATGAATGCTTTTTTTCTTTCTCCTTTCTTGTTCTCTCACTCTGCTAATTGCTCTCCCTCTCTCTGCCTTACTCTGCTTTCTTGTTTTTTTCCCTTTGCTCTTTTACTCCTTCTTTCTCTTGTTCTCTGCTTGCTCATTCTCTCTCCCTCTGCTCAGCTTCTTTCATCACTCTGTTCTTCAGAGTTTGTTTCTCTCTGCCTGATTCACATGCTGGAAAGCACAATGGCACCACTGACTTTACTCCTGCCAGTGTAAATAGCAAGCAACGTTTCAGTTTGTTCTCCTCTGATTTTCTTTTTGTCTTATGATGTGTCCCAAATTGCACCCTATTCCCTACATACACCAGGGCCCATAGTGCACTATAGGGAATAGGGTCCCATTTGGGACGCAACCTTAGAGTAGTATGTTGGCTGAACTCTATTTAATATGCAGATTTTACACATGTAATACCCCCTGAAGGAATTTCTACAGCTCTTGTGTGTCATAATGTGGTTAAACCACTAAGATTAGAACCATATCTGCTGTTTCACACGGCTAGTTCCAAGAATAAATATCAATCAGGTTATGAAAGCTTTGTGTGTGTATACATGAATGTGTGCCTACATGACCGTGTATATTTGTTTGATTACATTGTATAGGACTATAGCTAACAGCATATGTTTATCATAGTCAAATCAATCAATCAATGTTAACTAGAATCTCTCTTCCCCCCTCCAGCCTTGCTGAGTTCCCCCAACGCTGCCCTCCAGAACTCCCTGGCCTCTGTGGTCTCTGGCCCTCCCAGCTCTCCCTCCCTCAACACCCCCACCCCCATCGACCCCTCCTCCATGCAGAGGGCCTATGCTGCCCTGGGCCTGCCGTACAGCAACCAGACCCCCACCCCCGGTCAGACCCCCCCAGAGGGACAGAACACTACCCAGGGGCAGCATCCACAGCTGATGAGACCCATCAATGCACTAGGTAAAGAGCGGTTTTGTATAGCAGGGCTGTGTTCATTAGGACACTCCACAGAAGACATTTTGGAAATGTTTTGGAATGGAAAATGGGAATTAGTGTTTCTTATTGGACCAGTTCAGGTTTGAGTTTTTATTTTTACAGGGACAGTGGACATTAATCAATGTTTCATTGAAAGTGCCGGTTTTAGCCAGCCGGTTTCAGCAGTGAGCACACGCAGAGCAACATAGGACAAGGAAGACGTAGCATACAGACAGAGCAACATAGGACAAGGAAGACGTAGCATACAGACAGAGCAACATAGGACAAGCGAGACGTAGCATACAGACAGAGCAACATAGGACAAGCGAGACGTAGCATACAGACAGAGCAACAGGACAAGCGAGACGTAGCATACAGACAGAGCAACATAGGACAAGCGAGACGTAGCATACAGACAGAGCAACATAGAACAAAAAGCAGCAAGGCAAAATTCAGAAAAGCAACAAAGTGTTTCCACACCTCACAAGCTACAGACAATATGGAAAGTGGCAATACACAGCTAGGGATTATGATCACAAATCTGATTGACCTTTAGCCATGTATTCATACATTTTGTGAAGGTGTGATAGGTGGTGCAGTTATGTGTGTCTGATGGCAGTGTATTCCAGACATGGGAAGCTCTCACAGAGAAAGCGGATTTACTAAAGTTGGTTTTCCTTAAGGGAACTATACAGTCACCTCTCATGGCAGACCTTGTGGATCTGCTGCCATATGTTTGGGTTTTCTGTTTAACAAAAATACTGAGTGGAGGGGGAGCCAGGCCATTTAGGATCTTGAATACAAGACATGTGTCGGTGTATTGCACAAGATTTTCCCAACTCAGGAGCTCATGCTTTCTGAGGATGTAACAGTGATGATGGCTATTGAGCTTCCTATCAAGCACTTTGGGAGCCTGTTTGTAGACGGACTGAATAGGTTTTAATGTTGTACAGCAAGCTTGGGCCCAACTAGTCAAGCAGTATGTTAAGTGGGGGAGTATCGTAGATTTGAAGTACAGTTTTGCTACCTCTGTAGCCAAACAATTTCATATTTGGTTATCTGAATGACCTTTTTCACATGCTTTTTAAAAGAGAGGTTGGAATCAAGTATGATGCCAAGGTACTTAAAATCAGATACCACCTGGAGCTTCTCCCCTGACACATAGACATCTGGTTCAGTAGAATCTGTTGCCCTCTTTGTGAAGAACATGCAAACAGTTTTTTTCACATTGAGATGCAAACACTGAGCCACTTTGTAACCTGGACCATTACAGTAGTGAGTACTTGTGCAGCTTGTTGTTTGCTCTTTGCATGCACATGTATCATCTGTATACATTTGAACTTCAGACCCAGTACAGACAGAAGGCAGATCATTAATGTACAGGCTGAACATGAGGGGCCCCAGTATTGACCCTTGGGGCATGCCCACATCATAGCTAAGAGTGGGCGACAGCTCATCGCTCACTCTGACACACTGAGTTCTGCCTTCAAGGTATGATTTCATCCATCTCAAGGCATCGGGGGGAAAAGTTGAACTTGGACAATTTTGTAATGAGAATCACAAAATCTCACAGTATCAAAAGCCTTCCTTAGGTCCAGAAACACAGCCCCAAGGTGGTCCCTCCGTGTTTCAATCAATTTTCTGTTTGCCTAATGAGCACGATCCCAGGTTTGTCAGTTTGGAAGAAGTGTTTGATTTAGAGACCATAGTTTAGTCAGTCTCCATTGGGCCTTGCTCAACAGGTTTTATTGTTTAGTTAACCGTCTAGTAACAGTTTCTACTTAATTTAACTGCGTAAACATTAAAGCGTGTGTGTGCTTCTGTCTTGTCTGAGGATACGTGTGTGTGTGTGTGTGTGTGTGTGTGTGTGTGTGTGTGTGTAATACAATCTTAACTTGCGTCTAGACACATACAGATTCTAACTTGCTGTGTCTCTCTTTCTCCAGGTAAACAGATGGCTCTGGGGGGCGGGGGGATGGGCGTGGCCTCGTCAGATCAGACCAATCTGCACTCGGACTCTCTCAACGCCAACAAGTGAGTCTCGGCAAACATACATCATGTCTAGGAGCTGTGCCAAGGAATTGAATTATTGATCAAGTAGTTATTCCAAAAAACTGTTGCTTTAGCTGAGAAATAGATGGTGACTGAAACATGAAAGTAGGCTTACAGCACGATCATGGATAATAAGTGGGTTCATTTAGCTGTATTGAAGATTCTCTCGCACAGTTTTCCATATGAATTGACTTGTTGACACAGCACCAGACTTAATTGAATTGGAAGTCCTCATGAGCTTTTGTTCAGGTCTATGTAAGATGTTTTCCCTTGTCCTAATCTCCCCCTCTCCTCCCCCTGTCAGTCAGCTGCTGTCCGACGGGTCAGTTGTTGGCTCCATGGGTGGTAGCCTGCCCACCGCCGCCCCCCTCTCAGCATCAGGAGTCAGGAAGACCTGGCATGAACACGTCACTCAGGACCTCCGCAACCACCTCGTCCACAAACTGTACGTCCAGATGGCTCCAGTGGGAAAACGACCATTGAAAACTTAAAATACTCTTTATCTCAATGGAATAGTAAACACAAGTCTCTCAGAGCCGTGGTTCAGTTCCAAAGCAGTGGTTTTGTATTGGGACTCACCGGGAGCCTTTAGATTTATTGTCACCCACCACACAAACAACTTCCTAGTCACAACCACCCACATCCACTTATATCAGAAGCTCTTTAATGAGAAAGTCATGGTCTTAAGGTGACATAAGCAGTGAATCACTTGAAAAGAGACTCAAGAGTCCTTCCCATGTTCATTAGTTTGTTTATTCAATGCCTCTGCTCTCTCCCTCTACTTCTCTCTGTCCAGAGTACAAGCCATTTTCCCCACCCCAGATCCGGCAGCTCTAAAGGATAGGCGGATGGAGAACCTGGTGGCATACGCTAGGAAGGTCGAGGGGGACATGTACGAGTCTGCCAACAGCAGGGTATGACACACACACACACAATCTAGGAAGGTGGAGGGGTACAGTGCATTCGGAAAGTATTCGGACCCCTTTTTCCACATTTTGTTACGTTACAGCCTTATTCTAAAATGGATTAAGTTGTTTTTTTCCTCATCGATCTACACACAATAGCCCATAATTACAAAGCAAAAACAGATTTTTTGAAATGTTTGCAAATGTATTAAAAATTAAAAATAAATACATTTACATAAGTATTCAGACCCTTTACTCAGTACTTTGTTGAAGCACCTTTGACAGTGATTACAGCCTTGTCTTCTTGGGTATGATGCTACAGGCTTGGCAAACCTATATTTGGAGTTTCTCAACTTTTTTCACTGCAGAGCCACTTGAGCTCTGTCAGGTTGGATGGGGAGCGTTGCTGCACAGCCATTTTCAGGTCTCCAGAGATATTAGATCAGGTTCAAGTCTGGGCTCTGGTTGGGCCACTCAAGGGCATTCAGAGACTTGTCCCGTAGCCAGTCATGCATTGTCTTGGCTGTTTGCTTAGGGTTGTTGTCCTGTTGGAAGGTGAACCTTCACCCCAGTCTGAGGTCCTGAGTGCTCTGGAGTAGGTTTTCATCAATGATCTTTTTATACTTTAATCTGTTCATCTTTGCCTCGATCCTGACTAGTCTCCCAGTCCCTGCTGCTTAACATCCCCACAGCATTATCCTGCCACCACCATGCTTCACTGTAGGGATGGTGCCAGGTTTCCTCTGGGTTTGACGCTTGGAATTCAGGCCAAAGAGACTCTTGTTTTTCAGTCCTTTAGGTGCCTTTTAGTAAACTCCAAGCGGGCTGTAATGTGTCTTTTACTGATGAGTGGCTTTCATCTGGCCACAACCATGATTGGTGGAGTGATTGGTAGAGTGCTACAGAGATGGTTGTCCTTCTGGAAGGTTCTCCTATCTCCACAGAGGAACTCTGGACCTCTCTGTCAGTGACCATTGGGTTCTTGGTAACCTCCCTGGCCATGGCCCTACTCCCACAATTGCCCAGTTTTGCATAGCGGCCAGCTCTAGCAAGAGTCTTGGTGGTTCCAAACTTCTTTCATTTAAGAATGATGGAGGCCACTGTGTTCTTGGGGACCTTCAATGCTGCAGATATGTTTTGGTACCCTTCCCCAGATCTGTGCCGCGACACAATCTTGTCTCGGAGCTCTACAGACAATTCCTTCGACCTCATGGCTTGGTGTTTGCTCTGACATGCACTGTCAAATATGGGACCTTATATAGACAGGTGTGTGCCTTTCCAAATAATATTCAATCAATTGAATTTACCACAGGTGGACTCCAAGTTGTAGAAACATCTCCAGGATGATCAATGTTAACAGGATGCAAGTGAGCTCTATTTTCGAGTCTCATATCAAATGGTCTGAATACTTATGTAAATAAGGAATTTCTGTAAAAAGAATATACATTTGCAAAAATGTATAAACCTGTTTTCGATTTGTCATTCTGGGGTATTGGGGTGTAGATTGAGGGAAAAAATATAATCACGGGGTCTGAATACTTTCTGAATGCACTGTACAAGTTTGGCAATGTTAGGGTATGACGCACGCGCTAGGAAGGTGGAGGGGGACATGTACGAGTTTGCCAACATTAGGGTACGACGCGCGCGCTGGGGGGGGGGGGTGGAGGTGGAAATGTATGAGTCTGCCATCAGCAGGGTCCACAGCTCACATAGTTCAGTGTCCTGCTTTTATCTGTTCTATCAGTTTGTGCTCTTACTAACACTTGAGCACTGAAGTTGATGAGCCATAATGGTGGTAAACTAGTTTTTATGCAGTCTAATAGTTTGTAGTTTTTAGACTGCTAGATTGTTTTGAACTACATTACCCAACCATTTTATTCATTCATTTGTTGTCTCCCCTGCAGGATGAATACTACCACTTTCTGGCAGAGAAGATCTATAAAATCCAGAAGGAGCTGGAGGAGAAGAGGAGGTCTCGGCTCCAGAAACAGATCATCAACCAGGGGCCTCTGACGGCTGCAGGAGCCCAACAGCAGCCTGGAGGTCTCCCGCAGCCCAACACCCTGGGCCCTGGGCAGTCTGTTAGGCCACAGAGTGAGTACCAAGCCATGACCCTAAACCCTAACACTCTGGAGGTGGTAGTGGTGGGTGGTCCAAAGCCAGGGCTTTTCTGGAACTGTTTGGGGTGGTTGCTTTTCTGCCATTTGTTTGCTGCTCTTCTCCAACCCTTACCTTATCCTGCTGTCTTTCTCGCCTTCCTCCTCTTCCTCAGATGGACCTGTGTCTATGCCCAATGTGCCAAATCAGATCATGAATCGCATGCAAATTGTTCAAGGTACAAACCCCACCCTAGTTTTTCTTACCTAAGGCAATTTGTGTGTGTGGTGTGAATCTGCGTATTCGTGTTGATCAATTTGATGTATGCGCTTAGCATCTCTCTACAGGTGTGTTGTGCGACATGTCCTTTATGCATGGTGAGGGTGCGTGGTGAGGGTACGTGTGTGCGTGGTGAGGGTACGTGTGTGCGTGGTGAGGGTACGTGTGTGCGTGGTGAGGGTACGTGTGTGCGTGGTGAGGGTACGTGTGTGCGTGGTGAGGGTACGTGTGTGCGTGGTGAGGGTGCGTGCGCGCGTCTTGCCTGACATTGTGCTCCACCTCTTCTCTGCAGGGCTCAATCAGTTCAGCCCCATGGCCCTGCCCAACATCCAGATGTCCCAGCAGCCTCTAGGCCCCCGTGCCGTCTCCCCCATGAACCACCCCACACAGATCAACATGGGCTCCGTTCCCTCCGTGAGTACCACACACACACACTAGGATATACAAGGGTGTCCTGTCAACACCTCCCATAGTGCTCTAATTTTGCCCAGAGCCCTATGTAGGGAATAGGGTGCCATTTGAGACGCAGGACATCATGTTCTCTCCAGCCATGACTCACCGCATGTTGGAGAGTATTTTTAGTGGCCAAGAGAGAGAAGTGTCAGTCAGTCAGTCAGTTAGGTTGAAATGATGCAGCAGCACCACCACTCTGAAGTACAGCACTGCTGGCATGGTTTACTGTTGTACCAAGACTGACTGACAGAGAGAAGAATGGAGAGAACAAGGGATGTGAGAGAGAGTTTGTCCTCCCAGCATTCCCTCTTAACGCTCAGCAGCATCACGGCGACAGTTCTTTAGTAAAAACCGAAGCGTGGGATGCGGGAGTAACAGGGTCACGTTTCAGCACACAACGCACCATTTATTTCAGTTTTCCTAGCGATTTGAGTCAGAGCGCGGTTTGCTCACTGATGACGCCGCCTTGTCGAGAGCTCTCATAGTGATAATTGATGATCTCTCCCGTTATAGACAACCCCTCTGTTGATGCTGTCTGGAAGAGACGGCACAGTGACATATTGAAATGGCAAACTGGTTGTATTCTGATTTTAAATTGGTATTCACATAGGCTAGAATATATTGAAATGATGCTGTATTTTAGGGGCCCCAGACTATAGCATTGAGGCTGCCATACTCCTCTTTACGCTTCATTGTGTTTGTGTATATCTAGGATTTGATTGATTGGTTCTCCTATTACCACAGTAACACTCTCTCCTCCTCAGATGGGTCTGTCTCCCTCGCGGATGCCACAGGCCCAGGGCATGCTGGGAGCCCACGGCGGCGGCGGCAGCATGGTGGGCCAGACGGCCAATCAAAATAGTCAATTCCATCCCCCCCAGACCCAATTTCCCCCCTCTGCCTCCGGCGCCATGAATGCTAACAACCTGGGTCTAGGCCAGCCCCCAGCACAGGCTGCTGTCACACAGGTGAGAGATAAAGGGAGGGAGGTTTGGATAGATGGTGGGAGGGAAGGCCTGGGTTACTGTCACAAGGGTGAGAGATGGATGGGGGGGTTCAATTACCCACTAAAATCATTAACCGTCACAACTCACACACTGACTATCATGAGGTTCCCTTCTTAACTCAAGTTTGTGTGTGTTTGGTTTATGTGTATGTAATCGTTGTTCTGTGTCGTCTTGTGTCTTCTGTTGTGTGTGTGTGTGCCTCCTCTCTCTCCCTACAGCAGCAGTCGCCGCAGCAGCAGAGTGCTAACCTCCCCATGAGCGCACTTGGTCCCCTGGGCCCCCAGCTCCCCTCCCAGCACCCCCTGCGCGCCACTCCTCCACCCTCTTCCTCCACAGGGGGGCCCACAACTAACCTGCAGCCCCCCAAGCCATCCAGCCGCAGCTCAACCCCTACCCTTTCCACCCCCGGTCCTGGTCCTTCCAACACCCCTCCCCGCCCAAACCTGACCCAGCCTCCTCAACCCCAGCCACATACCCCCCTCCAGCCACAGACTCAGTCCCAATCCCAACCGGAGCTTCCTACAGTGCAGCCCCCGACCACGCCGGTGAGAGCCCTGAGACCGCATGGCATGCCCTTCCACCTCGAACTTCTACCTACGACGACCTTTTTAACCTCTCACCTTCAGCCCTTTCTGGTTGACCTTTTGACCTCTGTTGACCATGCCATCTTGTGTTCTAGCTGCATGACAACCATGGAATGTCTCATCTGTCCACCAAACTCACTTGTCTCTCACTCACTGTTTTCACACATTGTGAAGAACTTGCTTTCCACTAACTGCTCATTTGACCCTCTTTTTATTATTCCTCCTTTTTCCCTCTTTTTCTTTCTTTTGCTCACTCTCCTTTTTTCTCGCTCTTCCTCTCACTCTGGCGCGCTCTCCTCTCTCTTTCAGCTTTCTCAGACAGGTGCCAGTCTGGATAGCCGGGTGCCCACCCCAGCTTCTGCCGCCAGCGGCGACTTGCATTCGCACTCCCAGCATGCTTTGCCTGACCTGCCGGCCCAGGAGACCAAGGCCGAGCCGCGGCTTAGGGACCAGCGGGAGTTTGAGTCGGCCAGTGGCAAGACCGAGCCCAAGATGGAGGTGTGTTTTGTTTGTTCATTCATTCAGGCTTAGTTAAGCTGAGCTCCAGAAGTCATGTGGAGTCCATCCATGTCATTAGACAATGTTGAATCATAGAAATAGAAGCAATGAATCACATGTTTTATACTGTAAACAAGGCATTTCCCCTAGCTTTTTTAATTGCCCATCTTTACTTCCTGTTTGCAGACTGAGGAGGACTCAGGTTCACTGTCAGTGAAGGAGGAGCCAGAAGAGAAGCAGGTGCCAATGGAGACTGAGGAAAAGAAGCTGGAGATGAAGACTGAGCCCAAAGAGGAGGAGGGGGGAGGAGCCAATGGCTCAGTGTCCTCATCCCCTTCTCAGTCACGGAGGAAAAGTGAGCTCTCTCTCTCTCTCCTCTCTCTGCCAAAGCAAGGGAAATGGATAATAAACAATAAAAGGTTCTAAAAGAATAAAGACATTGTCATATTATGTGTATATACAGTGTTGTAACGATGTGCAAATAGTTAAAAGTACAAAAGGAAAAATAAATATTGGTTGTATTTACAATGGTGTTTGTTCTTCACTGGTTGAACTTTTCTTGTGGCAACAGGTCACAAAGCTTGCTGCTGTGATGGCACACTGGTATTTCACCCAATAGATATGGGAGTTTATCAAAATTGTATTCTGGTCACCTTCCTCTCTCTCTCTCGCCATTCTCTCTAGCCATCTCTCTTTCTCTAGCAATCTCTCTCTAGCCATCTCTTGCAACTTTCTCTAGCCATCTCTCTCTCTAGTCATCTCTCTCTCTCTCTAGCCATCTCTCTCTCTAGCCATCTCTCTCTCTCTCTCTCTAGCCATCTCTCTCTCTCTAGCCATCTCTCTCTCTCTAGCCATCTCTCTCTCTAGCCATCTCTCTCTCTAGCCATCTCTCTCTCTCTAGCCATCTCTCTCTCTAGCCATCTCTCTCTCTCTAGCCATCTCTCTCTCTCTAGCCATCTCTCTCTAGCCATCTCTCTCTAGCCATCGCTCTCTCTCTAGCCATCGCTCTCTCTCTAGCCATCGCTCTCTCTCTAGCCATCGCTCTCTCTAGCCATCGCTCTCTCTCTAGCCATCGCTCTCTCTCTAGCCATCGCTCTCTCTCTAGCCATCGCTCTCTCTCTAGCCATCGCTCTCTCTCTAGCCATCGCTCTCTCTCTAGCCATCGCTCTCTCTCTAGCCATCGCTCTCTCTCTAGCCATCGCTCTCTCTCTAGCCATCGCTCTCTCTAGCCATCGCTCTCTCTCTAGCCATCGCTCTCTCTCTAGCCATCGCTCTCTCTCTAGCCATCGCTCTCTCTAGCCATCTCGCTCTCTCTAGCCATCTCGCTCTCTCTCTAGCCATCTCGCTCTCTCTCTAGCCATGTCTCTCTCTCTCTTTCTCTAGCCATGTCTCTCTCTCTCTCTCTCTAGCCATGTCTCTCTCTCTCTCTAGCCAGCCATCTCTCTCTAGTCCTCTCTCTCCTTCCCTCAAGAAGGGACAGGACAGGGAATTGGTCTAGGATGAAACTTATTAAAAAACACCTTTTAAATCTCTTTCTCTCCATATCTGTTCCAGTCTTTAAGCCAGAGGAGCTGCGCCAGGCTCTCATGCCAACCCTAGAGTCTCTTTACAGACAGGACCCAGAGTCTCTACCCTTCAGACAGCCTGTAGACCCCATGGTACTGGGCATCCCAGTGAGTACACACAGACACGCTACAGACAGGACCCACAGTGTTTACCCTTCAGACAGCCTGTAGACCCCATGGTACTGGGCATCCCAGTGAGTACACACAGACACGCTACAGACAGGACCCAGAGTGTTTACCCTTCAGACAGCCTGTAGACCCCATGGTACTGGGCATCCCAGTGAGTACACATGTAGCTACCCTGTGTCTGCCCCTCCTGTTTGTTGTGATGTTGAGTTTGCCAACTGTCAGCTGTACGTAAACACACAGTCCACTCTGTGTGTTGTGGAAAGGTAAACACTAATTGTGTCAAGCTAACTTCAGCGAACATAAGATGAACATTCAGTGGACTCTAAAGTGCCAGCAGTTCACTCACATTTGCTAGTGAAATCAATTAAATGCAAATACGAAAATAACTTACGAGTGTGATATACATTTAATTCTGCATCCCCATTAGTTGGTTTTTCCACGTAACATTACGAGGATCACGCAACCTGAGACTGTAACTGTAATTATATCCACATCACAAAAAGCATTACAAAAGTAAATTAAATATAAACATCTTGGCATTAAATGTAGTCGGGAGTTTAGAAGACTGAATGATGAAGAATGAATGAGTGTCCGGTATTAGCTATGGAGGCAATGCTTCTAAAATGCAGTTGCACTAGATTTGAGATTTTATACATTTATGAAACTCTGAAATGATGTATGCACTGCAAAGAAATAAAATAGGCACCTTCACATAGGCTGAAACACCAGACTCTTCTGGTAGCCTACTGAACAGCGGTCAGATTCCCTTTGCGGTAGCCTAGCGAACCTACTTATCAGTATGAATATTTGATTTATGTCTTGTAAAATACTTCTTCAGAGAACTGAACCAGGTGTGATCCATAATGTTTGTCTAAGCACGTGTGCTCATGGAGAAAATGTACTGGTGTCAAGCCTACACTCTCTCCTACCTGGAGAGACACAACCATCTTTCTAACGAGGAGCTGTCCATTGGCCAGGACACCCACACCTACATAGGAAGCCAAGGCAAGCTGGATCTGAAGACCTTCTATGCAGATGTCAGAAACTTATTTTCTTCTGCAGTAGACTTCATGTTGCTGAAATATCCATTTGGCGATGTGCTCCTCCAGCATGCAGTGATCGCTGACATCGCCAACAGGCAGACTGCCATGTTCTCATCCCTCAACTTTTTCATGGCACACTTTCCCTTCATTATTCCTGAGGGAGCCTCTGTTGATCTGGTGGAAGATGAGTTTAGACTATTAGGCAACACCATTTGAGCAGAGCCTGGTCAACATGCGCACGGATCAGGCCTGGAGAGAAGTCAGCACAATGAAAAGGTCTACTCCCACCTTTCGGCTGTGATGCTGGGGTTATTGGTCATTTTCCACAGCAATGCAGATTGCGAATGAACATTCAGTCTCGTTTCGAAGAACAAAACCCAGTACAGAGCCTCCCTCAGTACAGACCGACTGAGTGGCCTTGTTACCAAGAAGTCTACCCTGCTGCATAAGCCTAAATCTGCTAGCTACCTGTCTAGGAAATGGTTTCCTGAAGATTTGAAGGTCTTCTGAAGATTTGTCGTCACTCACTGTTTCCTATCATTGCTGTTTCCTTTTTATTATGGATAACATGTTTATTTGATGCTCTGCTTCAAACATTTGTTCTTATCAGAGTTTTAAAAAATTTATTTTTTATTATCCTGGATAAGACATTTGTACATTTTGTACCTAAACAAATAACTTATTTGTTTAATACTTTTTTTTTTAAACTCCAAGAATAAAGGCCCTTTGTTCTTTCTAATTAGATCTTGTTGATGTGTGTAATGGAAATGCTGTCAAATAAAGTATTCCAACCTTTTTATAGACTTATTTGGTACAATTCTATAATTGCGATCAGACTAACAAACAGTGTGCGGTGGGGAAAGAACTCCAATTCAGTCCGTACTACGCGCTCCAGGTGAATCTCCAATTTGCCGCGCGCGTCTGGTACTCTTAAAAAGTTGGACAGGGTTGGCAGGTCTGCTAATATTTTAGGATGAATCATGGGTTATATTCACTTTTATTTTCTATGAAAATATGTCTGCATATGTTTATTAGGTGTAGCAATTGACTGATGCGGTCTGATGAACAACTGACTTTCTTCCCTCCAGGACTACTTTGACATCGTGAAGAACCCCATCGACCTGTCCACCATAAAGCGTAAGCTGGACACGGGTCAGTACCAGGAACCCTGGCAGTACGTGGAAGACATCTGGGTCATGTTCAACAACGCCTGGATCTACAACCGCAAGACATCCCGTGTCTACAAGTTCTGCTCCAAGCTGGCCGAGGTGTTTGAGCTGGAGATAGACCCCGTTATGATGAGCCTTGGCTACTGCTGCGGCCGCAAGGTGAGATTAAGAGAAGGGAGGGGCGGTCGGAGGAAGAGATTGTTTTCATCTCTGAAATTAACTTTTCTTGCAAATCTGTATTCTAACATTTGCTTGTTGGCCACTTCCTTTGCAGTATGAGTTCTCTCCTCAAACTCTCTGCTGTTATGGTAAGCAGTTGTGTACCATACCCACCGGCGGCACCTACTACAGCTACCAGAACAGGTAAGAGTTGCGCCTCTCTGCGCTACATGGCAGAGTGCTCAATCAGAACACTGCCCCCTTGCTCCACCTGGTGTTCAGGTCATGTAACTGCAGCCAGTTTTTCCTCTGCATGCGTTGGAATGGGGTTGTGCAGCACAGCGGCCGTGGCGTGTGAATAGATAGCATAACGCTGTAACACAAGGCCGCATGCTCTGAGCCTGTATTAATAAAGCATCTCCGATTAGGAGTTCTGACCTAGGATCAGTTTGACCGTTTTCGATCACCAAATAACGCCATAAGATAACATGCATCTGGGGGGGGGGGTCTGATCCTAGATCACCACTCCTTTGCTGAAATGCTTTATGAATATACAGGCCCTGATCTCTCTTGCAGCATGGTCTACTGTTCTGACACTCCCAAGTCCTAATGGAAAGATTTGCTTTTGAGTTAAATGTGCAAGTACTAATGAACTCAGACATAGAAATGGCTTTTCTGATGTTCATATGCACTGACAACCTTTACAGGTAGTCATCGTATTTCAGATCTGTACATTTAGCAGACACTTTTATCCAGAGTAACTTAGTTAATGCATCTACTTAAGGCAGCTAGGTACGACAACCACAATTCAGTTATATCTAGTTGAGGCAAGTGGATGTTTTGAATGTCTGTTGGTGCTCTTTGGGCCTGGTGCCATGTTCTGTGTTCCGTGTGCTATAGTGTGTGTCTCGTCTTGTTCCAGGTATCATTTCTGTGAGAAGTGCTTCAATGAGATCCAGGGGCACAATGTGACGTTAGGGGACGACCCGGCACAACCACAGACGTGAGTCAACCCGTCTCTGTTTAACTTGTTCTCCAGTTCACTTCAACTCCAATAGGGTCTTGTTTTATATTCAGGTATTTACAGTAAATGTTTGTCTCATGTCATGATTTAACCGTGTCATCTAACCAGATGCTGTCTTCTCTACCTCTTCAGAATGATATGTAAAGACCAGTTTGAGAGGAAGAAGAACGATACACTAGACCCTGAACCGTAAGGCTCTTTAACCAGCCATCTGTATGTTTATGGCTCACACTCACTCATATACCTTACATATCAGCCTGCTGCTCCTGCAGATGTCCTGAACACTCACTCATATACCTTTCATATCAGCCTGCTGCTCCTGCAGATGTCCTGAACACTCACTCGTATACCTTTCATATCAGCCTGCTGCTCCTGCAGATGTCCTGAACACTCACTCGTATACCTTTCATATCAGCCTGCTGCTCCTGCAGATGTCCTGAACACTCACTCGTATACCTTTCATATCAGCCTGCTGCTCCTGCAGATGTCCTGAACACTCACTCGTATACCTTTCATATCAGCCTGCTGCTCCTGCAGATGTCCTGAACACTCACTCATATACCTTTCATATCAGCCTGCTGCTCCTGCAGATGTCCTGACTAGACTTCCTGGTCAGCTCTGAAGCGCCGTCTGGTGTTTAGTTTTATATCACCTAGGGGAGCGTTTCAACATGTACACCTTTGGCCACGTGCTTGATTTTCAATAGACAACATAAGAGCCACTCATAGATCTCCACTTTTGCTCACCTTTTAATGTCCATTCTATTTACACATTTTGAGGTTTATTATAACGGAAAGTGTATTTTTTTATGAATATATAAATGAATAATGGCCTACATATGAGTTGTGTTTCAATCCCTCCTACAAAGGCGCACTTGCATTGGTCTGCTTGCACGTGCGTAAGAACTGGAGGAATATTAAGTGAATGTTGATCTCTCTATGGCTTCCTGTTCTAGCAGTCTAGCCAATCAGCACTCTTACATATCGTGAACAGTACAATTGAAACAAACAAGAAGAGAAACTGTTGACCTACACGGGGGACATAACGGGTATAGCTGTTAATGGGTGTCTGTAGTAAACCAAGATGTGGTGTTTTTGTCACCAGGTTTGTGGACTGTAAAGATTGCGGACGGAAGATGCATCAGATATGTGTTCTTCACTATGACGTCATCTGGCCATCCGGGTAAACGTTCAGCCTAACCTCTGACAGTGGCACAAAATGGTGGGAAGAAGTTCTATTCGATACCAATTACATGAATGACTCTTTTTCTTTCTCTCACTCTGCAGATTCATCTGTGACAACTGTTTGAAGAAGAGTGGGAAAACACGGAAAGACAACAAGTTTTCTGCAAAACGTACGTCCTCTTTTTCATTCCCTGGCTATAAGCCCCATCTTAAAGTGGCGATCCGCAGTTGAAACAATAACGAAGCGTTATCCCCGCCCCTGTTTCGGTACAAAGCTGAATGATGAGGCTGGAGAAATGGAACTGCTTTCAAATTCATAGACCAAGCTATGGATGCAAGGACTGACCATCTGTGGTATCAATAATATAGTTTTAATATAGGCTATATAGTGTTAGGTTACATTTACTTTGTTTTCAAACATTGGAGTAAAACAGATTATTTGGGGTTCTGATGGGATACGATGGTTGAACTGAGCTCATGAGCCATTTCTAAGTTATATTTTTCAATAATCAATGTGTCCACACTGTATCAATCCTTCAAGGTCATAATTTGATGTAGCAATGGCTGATTTCCCCTTTAAGAGTATTGGAATACTTAGCCAATCCGTCATGCAATATCAAAAAAAAAAAGCCAATCTTTCTGAACATCCGTTTAATAGCCTAGTTATTCAAGCTTTACAGCAGCCTTTGTCTATATGACAAACCACTTCCATATGGTAAATGTCATGGGCTTATGACATCACTGGCGTTCACCAATTACCTGCAGTAGCTCTCTCTCACCCACACATTTGCGGTTTTGCCTCTGGTATTTGTAGTACCAGAGAGCGTGTTTGACCTTTCCATGCACATGGCATTAAGCTAAGTTAGACTCTGTCTGCACATTTATTCATACATAAAACATGTCCTGCTGAATGAAGGCTTAGTTTGTGCCCTTTTGGACGTGTGTGTGTGTGTGTGTGTGTAGGGTTGCAGACGACGCGGTTGGGCATGTATATCGAGGACCGGGTGAATAAGTATCTGAAGAGGCAGAACCACCCTGAGGCAGGGGAGGTGTACGTACGAGTGGTGGCCAGCTCTGACAAAACTACAGAGGTCAAACCTGGCATGAAATCCAGGTAGAGACTGAGGAGTGGACACGCACTACCTAACATTTTAGAGTACTGATGGTATACACATTTATTGCACTACTTTAGTTGTGCAGACACTTTCACAGCATGTAAGGAAGTCTTGTCTGTACCTCAACATAGTCAATACACTAAATATGTGTCCACGCTCCTGTTTTATTGTTGCCAGTAAACAGTGTGGTCGGCACCCTTGTTTGACTTTGGCTTTGCAGAGAGCCCAAGAGATGATAATACACCACATAAAACCTGATGATCATATATTCATCTCTTAAATCCCATGTTGTTGAACCTGCATGTTTGAGCAGACTAAACACTCCCTTTTACTGCCTTCAATGGTCTGTTCATATTTAGCAGAGGCTCCTATCCAGAGTGACTTACAGGATCAGATTAGGGTTAAGCGCCTTGCTCAAGGGCACATCGACCTTTCGTTTACTGGCCCAAAGCTCTTAACTGCTAGGCTACCTGCCGCCCACTCAGTTTGGCCTCTTTGACACGTGGTTAATGTTCGATGTAGACCGACGTCTGTCTTTCTGATTTTTCTGGTCAGGTTTGTGGACACCGGTGAGATGTCTGAAACCTTCCCCTACAGAACTAAAGCGCTTTTTGCCTTTGAGGAGATCGACGGCGTGGATGTGTGTTTCTTCGGGATGCACGTTCAGGAGTACGGCTCGGACTGCTCCTTCCCCAACACCAGGTCAGCACCTGTACCCCTACATGGGGCTGGTCCGGAGTACCTGTACCCCTACATGGGGCTGGTCCGGAGCACCTGTACCCCTACATGGGGCTGGTCCGGAGCACCTGTACCCCTACATGGGGCTGGTCCGGAGCACCTGTACCCCTACATGGGGCTGGTCCGGAGCACCTGTACCCCTACATGGGGCTGGTCCGGAGCACCTGTACCCCTACATGGGGCTGGTCCGGAGCACCTGTACCCCTACATGGGGCTGGTCCGGAGCACCTGTACCCCTACATGGGGCTGGTCCGGAGCACCTGTACCCCTACATGGGGCTGGTCCGGAGCACATATTAACATATTATTAAATACATAAATGTATACATTTTTATAAATGTGTTGAAATAATTGATGACGTAATGGAAATGACTAACTGATGACATTTGTTTACTCCTGTGTCTCCCTTCTTCCACAGACGAGTTTACATATCTTACCTGGACAGTATTCACTTCTTCAAACCTCGACTGCTAAGGACGGCCGTCTATCATGAGATCCTTATTGGCTACCTGGAGTATGTAAAGAAACTCGGGTAGGTCTTAATAGTACAATGAAATGCATTCATATTGCCGTTTTCTCAAGTAAAAGCACTTTACTTGATGGCGGTAACTCCCCACTTGCATTAAATGTCTCCCTACCAAAATAACCAACCGTTGTCTCTTCTCCCCCTCAGCTACTCTCAGGGACACATCTGGGCGTGCCCCCCCAGCGAGGGGGACGACTACATCTTCCACTGCCACCCTGCCGACCAGAAGATCCCCAAGCCCAAGAGGCTGCAGGAGTGGTACAGGAAGATGCTGGAGAAGGCCTTCGCTGAGAGGATCCTCCATGACTTCAAGGTGATTTAGGATTAAGATTATGGTTAGGATTAAGGTAAGGGTTAAAGTTAGATCCCCCAAGCCCAAGAGGCTGCAGGAGTGGTACAAGAAGATGCTGGATACTGCTTTTGTGGAGAGGATCCTCCACGACTTCAAGGTAGGCCTCTCAATGGCTAAAGCCTTTCAGGCCTATCTTGTAGACTTGGTACAGTTGAGTCCCCAGCCTTGGCCTTGGGAAAGTTGTCTTCTCTGCAACCGGGCCAACCAAGCCTTCAACCTCGAAAGTGTTTTGAGGTTTCTGAATGTCTTAATAGGGCTAGAACAGCAACAACCAGCCAAGTAGAAGACTCATATTAGTTGAACATTTGTGTCCATTACACATTTAAAGTAATCTTCTTCTCCTATGTTTTTCTCCAGGACATCTTCAAGCAGGCGACAGAGGACTGTCTGACGGGGGCCAACGAGATGCCCTACTTTGAGGGGGACTTCTGGCCCAACGTGCTGGAGGAGAGCATCAAGGAGCTGGAACAGGAGGCGGAAGAGAGGAAGAAGGAGGAGAACGTAGCCTGCTCCGACACACCTGAGGTGGGAGGAGGAGAGACGAGTCATAGGGTAGACCGATGATAGTACTAGAGACATCATTATCAATAGCTAACCTACCTACATGAATACATAACTCCTACCTGTCTAGTCAAATTTGTCTTAATGTTTTTATTAATGTGAAATCATTTTAGTCAATTGCATGTGGTGAATGTTTGTGCCCTCACTGTCCTGTGTTTAAACATTTGTTAATTTGCCATATTTTTCGAACTCTTCCCTCTTCTCCTTCCCCCTCAGGGCACGCCGGGGGACACGAAGAACGCCAAGAAGAAGAACAGCAAGAAAACCAATAAGAACAAGGGCAGCGTGAGCCGAACCAATAAGAAGAAGCCTGGCATGCCGATTGTAGCCAATGACCTGTCCCAGAAGCTCTACGCCAGCCTTGACAAACACAAAGAGGTATGATGACGTCACCACGCTTGCTTTGAAAATGCATGTCGTCTTTCAATGGCTTTAACTGTTTTATGAAGTTGTTTCTTAGAATGGTGCCATGTGTAGGTTCTCTTCTATAATCTCTGAGCTGGGATATTATTGGCCTGACCCAAACCCAATATCAAACAATCAGGAATTGAGTGATGCTCTCTTCTCCAAGAGTATTTCTCTCCTCTCTCCCTCCAGGTGTTCTTTGTGATCCACCTGCACTCGGCCCAGATGGCCAACATGTTACCCCCCATCATGGACCCTGACCCCCTGCTGAACTGTGACCTGATGGACGGCCGCGACGCCTTCCTCACCCTGGCCCGGGACAAGCACTGGGAGTTCAGCTCTCTCAGGAGGTAATGATAATACATTTGATTTGTATAGCTCTTTTCATAATGGCGGAATCTCAAAGTTCTAACTCTTGAATTCTACGTTAGAATTGAACAATTATGACTGTTGACTTACCTACCTAATTTGAATGCACTGACTAAGGCGCTCTGGATAAGAGCCTCTAAGTGTTCTAAATGTATCAATAAAAAGGAAACCATCAGTAAGAATCGAGCCAGCTAAAGCAACAATGGTAGATGATGAAAGGCCTTCACAGAGATAGCCAGCTAAAGCAACAATGGTAGATGATGAAAGGCCTTCACAGAGATAGTCAGCTAAAGCAACAATGGTAGATGATGAAAGGCCTTCACAGAGATAGCCAGCTAAAGCAACAATGGTAGATGATGAAAGGCCTTCACAGAGATAGTCAGCTAAAGCAACAATGGTAGATGATGAAAGGCCTTCACAGAGATAGCCAGCTAAAGCAACAATGGTAGATGATGAAAGGCCTTCACAGAGATGGCCAGCTAAAGCAACAATGGTAGATGATGAAAGGCCTTCACAGAGATAGCCAGCTAAAGCAACAATGGTAGATGATGAAAGGCCTTCACAGAGATAGCCAGCTAAAGCAACAATGGTAGATGATGAAAGGCCTTCACAGAGATAGCCAGCTAAAGCAACAATGGTAGATGATGAAAGGCCTTCACAGAGATAGTCAGCTAAAGCAACAATGGTAGATGATGAAAGGTCTTCACAGAGATAGTCAGCTAAAGCAACAATGGTAGATGATGAAAGGCCTTCACAGAGATAGTCAGCTAAAGCAACAATGGTAGATGATGAAAGGCCTTCACAGAGATAGCCAGCTAAAGCAACAATGGTAGATGATGAAAGGCCTTCACAGAGATAGTCAGCTAAAGCAACAATGGTAGATGATGAAAGGCCTTCACAGAGAGTCTGTGAAAGTGAGTTTTGGTATTTTTAAGCCAGTTTTAAAGTTGCTTGATGGATGGAGTGGCTCTCGGACGGTAAGGTAGAGCGTTCCATAGGCCAATGGTTTCTAACCTGTCTTCGGAGACCACCAGACGTTTCACAATTTAGTTGTAGCCCAGAACTAACTCATCTGATTCACCTATTCAAGGCTGGTTAGTTGACAAGTTGAATCCGGTGTGCTAGCTGTGGAATAGATCAAATACATGGAACGACTGGGGGACCCCGAGGAGAGGTTTGAAAAGCCCTGCCATAGAGGACCATTGGTTGATGAATTCCTGCCATTTGTTCCCAAAAGGTGTAAGTGGAGCACCATGTGCATGTTGGTGGAGCTGCACAACCAGGGTCAGGACCGCTTCGTCTACACCTGCAACGAGTGTAAACACCACGTGGAGACACGCTGGCACTGTACCGTCTGTGAGGTAAGAGACACACACACGTGCTCATACATCCTCACCGTCTTTGGAGATTTATACCATGTTCCTGTGTCCCAATCAAATGAATTTTATGAAGCCGGTTGTCAAAGTGCTTTACAGTAACCCAGCCTAGACCCTAAAGAGCAAGCCGGTTGTCAAAGTGCTTTACAGTAACCCGGCCTAGACCCTAAAGAGCAAGCAGGTTGTCAAAGTGCTTTACAGTAACCCGGCCTAGACCCTAAAGAGCAAGCAGGTTGTCAAAGTGCTTTACAGTAACCCGGCCTAGACCCTAAAGAGCAAGCAGGTTGTCAAAGTGCTTTACAGTAACCCGGCCTAGACCCTAAAGAGCAAGCAGGCGATAGCTGTGCTCTCTGTCACTTACATCTGCCCATGCATGTATTAACCCCCACCTCTCTCCTCTCAGGACTTTGACCTGTGTATCAACTGCTACGCCGCCAAGGGCCACGAGCACCAGATGGTCAAGTGGGGTCTGGGGCTGGACGACGACGGCAATGGAGCGGGCAGCGCCGGCGAGGCCTCTAAGAGCCCCCAGGAGTCACGCCGTCTCAGCATCCAGCGTTGCATCCAGTCCCTGGTTCACGCCTGCCAGTGTCGCAACGCCAACTGCAGCCTGCCGTCTTGCCAGAAGATGAAGCGCGTGGTGCAGCACACCAAAGGTAATGAAATTGGTTGCTGGCATCAGTGTCCTGCCGTTGTGCCCTTGAGCAAGGCAATTAACCCCAAAACTGCTCCAAGGGCATGGCACCTCGACTGACCCTGTCCTCTTAACCTCTGTGGATCCATGTGTCTCGGGGGGGTTACACTTAGATGTATCCTTGACAATAACATATCTTATCTATTTTAGGTTGCAAGAGGAAGACTAACGGTGGTTGCCCCGTGTGCAAGCAGCTCATCGCTCTGTGCTGCTACCATGCCAAGCACTGCCAGGAGAACAAGTGTCCTGTACCGTTCTGTCTTAACATCAAGCACAAGCTTAGGCAGCAGCAGCTCCAGCACCGCTTACAGCAGGCTCAGATGATGAGGAGAAGAATGGCCACCATGCAGGGAAGAGCAATGCCTCAGAGCTTACCGTCCCCCCCTCAGGCCCCCACTACAGCCCCCAACACAACCCCCTCACACCCCCAGCCTAACACACCCCAAACCACCCAACAACCGCTTTCAAACCAGCCGCAGACCCCAAACGCTGCAGGTATGTCACCAGTGTTCCCTCCTCGCAACGGTCACCCCCTTACGCCAGCTTCCCAGGGCAAGGGGGGACCTCAAGCGTCTCCTTTACACCAGCAGCAGTCACCTCTCCCCCCGCAACCTCCCCAGCCTCAACCTCAACAACCTTCTCAACAACAACCCCCTCTCGCTGCGGTCAAGATGGCGCGGCACATTGAGATGGTGGCCCAGGCGCAGCAGCAGAACCAGCAGAACTACCGGGTCAACATGAACGGCCTGCCACTGCAACAGAACCCCCAGCAGCAGCAACGCATGGCCGGACCCATGCAGGTGGTTGGGGGTCAAATGGTGGGACCCAGAGGGCCCCAGGGCATGCAGCAGCCCATGGCCCCAGGTCAGTGGCCCAGCGCTGGGGGAGCCATAACGGGAGCTCAGCCTGGACAACCAGGAGTTGGAGTCCCTCCTCAGGTGGGTCAACCCCAGCAGGGGATACCGATGCAACAGAGACCCATGTTGTCTCCTCAGCAACAGGTTCAGAGGATGTTAGTCCCCCAGCCGGGGGGTCCCAGACCACAGATGCCATCCCAGAGACCCGGGGCCATCGCCCCCAATGCCCTCCAGGACCTCCTGATGACCCTTAAGTCCCCCAGCTCACCCCAGCAGCAGCAGCAGGTCCTCAACATCCTGAAGTCCAACCCCCAGCTCATGGCGGCATTCATCAAACAGAGAACAGCCAAGTACCACGCCAGTAACCCCCTGCAACAACAGCAGCCAGGGATGTTGGGAGCCCAGACGGCGATGCAGGCTGGGGCCGGGGGGGGCCAGAGGCCCGGGATGCCCCCTCAGCAGCCTCAACAACCCACCACCCAAGGGATGGCTGCCTTAGGACCCCAGGGGCAACTCATGAACCCTGGACACAACCCCCAACCCAACGCTGCCCAGATACAGGAGCTCTACCGGAGGCAGCTCCTTCGACAGCAGCAGCAACAACAGCAGCAACAACAACAACAACAACAACAGCAGCAGCAGCAGCAGCAGCAGCAGCAGCAACAACAGCAGCAGCAGCAGCAACAACAGCAGCAGCAGCAACAACAACAACAACAGCAGCAACAACAGCAGCAGCAACAGCAGCAGCAGCAGGCCCATCCAGGTCCGTTCCCTCCCCAGACCCAAGGCCAGGCGGCCAGCTACTCTCAGCTCCGCATGCAGCAGCTAGCCATGCATGCCCAGGGCCAGCTCCCTCCCATGGCCCAGATGGGTCAATCTGGCCTGGGCATGGACCCCACCTCCACCACCCAGAACCTCTTGCACCAGCGGATGCTCCAGCAACAACAGCAGGGTATCTCTAACCAACAGGCCATCCTCAAGCAGCAGATGGGCGGCTCCCCGGTCCTGCCTAGCCCCACCATGAGTCCCCAGGCCCACATGCTGGCCAGCCAGCCCCAGCATGGAGCTCACCTCCCTGGCCAGTCCCCAATGGCCAATGCCCTCTCCAACCGGTCCCCTGCACCTGTACAATCCCCGTGCCCGCCCTCGCAACAACCCCCACATTCCAGCCCTTCGCCCCAGGTTCAGCCCTCATCCCACCCGGGGTCCCCCCACCCGGGCTTGGGGGGCCCAATGCCTGGCTCCATGGACCAGGGACACTTGGCGGAGCAGAGCGCTATGCTATCGCAGATGAACACGCCCGCCAGAGGAGGGTTGAAGAATGACTTGGGCACTGGAGGGGATACGACAGGAGATACGCTGGAGAAGTTTGTGGAGGGATTGTAGCATTAAACAGGAGACTTGGGCTGTGTCCCAAATAGGTGACACCCTATTTCCAACTAGTACACTCGGGCCCTGCTCAAAATTAGTGCATTATGTAGGGAATAGGGTGCCATTTGGGATGCATATAGAAACAAACCACACTCTCCCCATCCTCCACTGATGTACTCAGACTCTGGGTCCGTCCCCTTTTTGAGACTTTGTTCTTAATGAAACTTTCTTTTTTTTCTCTTTTTTTACTGACATGTACAAAGTTTCAAGAGATGTAAAAAGAGAGAAAATGGGATAAAATGAAAAATGCCAACACTTATAGGGGAATGTTGATGTTTCCTAAAACTGGTGTTTCTTCTTCCTAATGAGTCGGGATTTTGCAAATTGCTGTTTAAAAGACGTTTAAATCACAAAGAATATATATTTTTTTGGTTGAGACCAAAATGTGCTCAGACTTTGTTTTATTTGTTTGGTATTTGGTATGATGTCATGCCTTTTTCATTTTCTTTTTTTAAGGAAAATGTACAAAACAATTGCATTGTAGTATTCATACTTATAATTTTGTACCTTTTTTTTTTTTTTTGTGTTGAGACTGTAAAATATTTTTGTCTGGGAATCGGGATAGGTTTCTTTTCTCAAGCTCTTCTCATTCCTGGGACATACATCCACAAAATGTCTCCCTATTCCCAATATAGTGTAGTGCACTATATAAGGAGTAGGGAGTCATTCCAGGTATAGCCCTGGCAATTGTAATCTAAAGTGTTGTACAATTTTTATAGATCCACCTGCATTTGAGAGGGAGGGACTCTTTTTCCTCTTTGTGACGTGTGTGTGTGTGTTCGATGAGAACTATCCATTTGTATTGAAATAGGAAATGGACTATGGCAGTTTGTAATACACTGGCATTTATGCAGAAACACTTGACACACACATACACGGAATGCCAAACTCTCAAAATACACACAAAACAAGGATAAAATCTCACTAGCCTGGAAACCGGAATCTCTGTCTTGACTTGCGGATGTAGAAAATTGTGGTTCTGTCATTTAAAAAGTTTGTCATAATTTGTTGTGTAAAGTTAAGTATATTAAGAGAACTCCTATCCTGAGGGGGAATGGGGGACAGAATGACTCCTATCCTGAGGGGGAATGGGGGACAGAATGACTCCTATCCTGAGGGGGAACGGGGGACAGAATGACTCCTATCCTGAGGGGGGATGGGGGACAGAATGACTCCTATCCTGAGGGGGAATGGGGGACAGAATGACTCCTATCCTGAGGGGGAATGGGGGACAGAATGACTCCTATCCTGAGGGGGAATGGGGGACAGAATGACTCCTATCCTGAGGGGGAATGGGGGACAGAATGACTCCTATCCTGAGGGGGAATGGGGGACAGAATGACTCCTATCCTGAGGGGGAATGGGGGACAGAATGACTCCTATCCTGAGGGGGAATGGGGGACAGAATGACTCCTATCCTGAGGGGGGATGGGGGACAGAATGACTCCTATCCTGAGGGGGAATGGGGGACAGAAGGACTCCTATCCTGAGGGGGAATGGGGGACAGAAGGACTCCTATCCTGAGGGGGAATGGGTGTTCATTGCTTGACTGCTTGTTTGTTTTGAAAAGAGATAAATAAATAGTCCAGCTGTCTATCAACCCTCCATCCTCATTCCCCCCTCTCAAAAACACAAACTTGAATAAAACTTTGGGTGGGTTACGTTCTCCTAGCTCCATATTGTAAATCATGCAGGTCGTTATTAAGCAAAAATACTATAAATATAAGGAAGAGCGAATGAAATCACTGTATAAACTGGTTAAAGACTCATTTCTTACTTATATACCATATTGTTAAATAAACTGTGTACAACAGTTAACACTTGGAGTTACTTCTGTGTCATAGTGGTTTGTGGGATTGTTTGCCCTGCAATTTTGATAGCATACTTGAACTAGGATGAGGTTGTGAGCGTGTTTTAGAAAATGAGGGGGAAAGTGAGTATTCGGGCAGCCTCAGAATGAGAACAGGTAAAGTGAGTATTCGGGCAGTCAGAATGAGAACAGGTAAAGTGAGTATGTGGGCTTCATTCAAAAATCTCTCGATGCCATGCAAATTTCAGGTAAAACAGGTTCCTGAGTGGCGCAGTGATCTAAGGCACTGCATCTCAGTGCTTGAGGTGTCACTACAGACACCCTGGTTCGAATCCAGGCTGTATCACAACTGGCTGTGATTGAGAGTCCCATAGGGGCGGAGCACAATTGGCCCAGCGTCATCCGGGTTTGGCCGGTGTAGGCAGTCAATGTAAATAAGAATTTGTTCAAAACTGACTTGCCTAGTTAAATAAAGGTTACTTAAAAAAATATATATATGCATTACACACAAAGCTGTTGCAAATGACTGTTACCATGATTTCAGGGGAGAAGCTGTGGATTTTAGAATATTTTATTGTTGGATCAAATGATAAAGCCATCAAGCCCCAAAAAATGTATATGGTCACTTATACTTCAGTTTAAAGCTAATTGCTATTCTTCTACTGGTAATATTTTCTAAATGTTGTAAATGATTTAGTACTTTAAAAATAATAAAGGTCTTGTAACGCATAAATCCACCCTATCACATGACCTGGGTAGACGTCAAGCCTGTTGTCACGTGACCGGAAGTATGTGAAGCAGTCGAATGTGAGTATTTTGAATAAAGATAAATTTAGCTCGTAATACATGTTTTCACTGTCAGATGCAACTGTTCAATTTTCATGCAGTAATGGCACATTCATTCCTAAATTATGCAGAATATTTATGCTGAAGAGAGGATATTTCACAAATGCCACCTCACATTTTTAGCTAGCTAGCAGCATTAACCTCCATGGCTCTCAGTCCCGAGAGGCTAACGTTAGCTACTATCAAAACAACACATCTAGCTATTTAGTGGCGCAAGAAGCAGACCACAAACAGTCAAACACAATGGACGACTCTGATCAAGACTTCGTGGACCTCTGCTCTAAGTTGCTCAAACGAGTCCGCAGAAAAGCAGGCGTAACCGAGAAGAGAAGTGTTGCAGAGCCCTCGTCCCAGGACACTGTGAAAGACATACCCACCAAAAGGGTGACGAGTAGGAGGAAGAAGAAAGATGTCGGCCCAAGTTCAAAGGGAGCTTTGGGTAACAACTCTGAACACGTTTCCTCCATCTCTACCACTTGTGATGAACCAAACCGACTTCCCTCCAATACAGACAAATCTAAACAAGCAGTGGTCAATGGCGGTATGGAACTTGGTGTAGGAGAGAATGGGTCATCAGTGGCTGTGGATGTTGCTGGGTCTCAACTTGAGGATAGGGGAATGGGGGTGAAGGAGAAAGTGCTACACAGGATGCAGCAGTTCAAGAGAGTCAATCCACAGAAGCTGGTGCATGGTGAGAGGAATCAGCCTGCAGCAACAGGGAGTGGAAGTGACAGTGCTGCTCCCCATCCACTGCCAGATAATGAAGGTGAGATCCATCACTGTGTCTTTACTCTAGATTCTATGGTGTGTATTTTCATTTGTGTGTACACTCAATGGCATGCTAATTACCTTTCTCTCCACCTCTGCCCTTCCTGTTCAGTTCCATCCACCTCCGCCTCTTCTCCCCTACCACTGGACCCCCAGGTGGATGACTCGGATGAGGCCCTGGCCCTGCGTCTACAGGAGGAGCTGGACAGGGAGGCCCAGGCTGTGGCCCAGGGTAGTGTAGTGGACCTGGAGCAGGGAGGCCTGTTCTTCTGTCAGCTCTGCCAGAAAGACCTGTCTGCCATGAGCCCCACAGGACGCACCCAACACATCAACAGGTAGGGACGACTGGAGCTGGACACACTGGACACTTGCTCTCTCTCACCCATCTAACTCCAGAATCTGTCTGTTACTAGAACAGTCAATGACTCCAAAGAGCCAATTATAATTCCAGATTCTGTCTGACTCCAAGGAAGATACTGCCTCATTTCCTTTCCTGATCTTGAGGAACTGGATAGGTGAAATCAAGTCATCTTGTGGCTTCTGATGTTTAGCCTTCAACAATCCAGTGTTTTCAGATCAGTGCAGATGAAGGAAAGGAGACAAGGAAAATAAACCAGTTAACTTTATTGGGACACCCCATGTCCCCTTATCCAGGTGTCTAGACGAGAGTGAGGACAGTGCTGCCCCCGCCCCTCCTCCCGCTCCCAGCGTCCCAGAATGCCCCATTTGTGGTAAACGGTTCAAGTCCCAGATGAGTCGCGCGGCCCACCTCAAGCGTTGCTCCTCCACGATGGGCGTGGCTCCTGCCGAGCTGCTGCAGGCTGTACAGAGACAAGTTGCAGAGGGCCTGACTGACAGCACCGCCAACCAACCGTGAGTCACCCTGGTCTGATTGGTCCCGCCCCTTTGAACCATCAACCAACCCAAACAACTTGACTGCTATTACTGTACATTAAATTGATAACTTTGATGTTAGAAGCATTGAGTCGTGTTCAGGAGGGTGCAACATACTGAACATTGCTGATAGAAGTGTACTTGATAGAGCTAACGTTGTGCCCTACTGAACTGCCCCTGTATGATGCTTTTGGGGCTGTTCTGTCCCACCTAGAGAAAGAATGTAGGAGAAACACTGCGTTGTTCAAATGCTGGAGGACAATAAACTATTCTATTCCACCCGTGAATAACCCTCTCCTCTCCCCCAGTCCGCAGGCCGGAGGTTCCAAGCGTAAAGGCTCCACGGACCCCAGCCTCCCGGGTAGGAAGAAGCCCAGAAAGAAGCCCCGTGGCCTGGATGAAGACACCATGATGGCCATGGCCCTGTCCCACTCCCTACTGGAGCAGGAGAACGAGATGGAGCGGGAGATGCAGAGAGAGTTACAGAGGGAGAGAGGTGGTCAGCAGCTCCCAGTCATCCTCCCTCACATTTCTCTGTCACCATTGAAGTGGAAAGCTGAACCAAGTAAGACGAGTAAGTCACTATCTTGACTGAACCTACGTATTGTTTGGGCAATGCATTATGCTATGATTATAAGGATGCATTTGCTGTGATGAAAAACAATTTCCCTTTATTATGTAAAACAGGAGCTAACTATACTAAATGCATTGATATGAAACTATACATGTATAAACATATTGATGTTTATATTATATCATTAATATCATAGCCGAGTCCTATTGTCTTGACCCCTCCCCCAGGTAAGGGGCGTGGCAAGAGGAAAAAGGGTGCACCCCCTCGCCCCCCTCCCCTCCTCCTGGTCCAGGACTCGGAGACAGCCCTGAGGCGACTACAGGAGCGTGTGGCTGGCCTCCTCCTCCGTACCCGCGCCCCCTCGCCTCCCACCCCCACACGCTGCCCCAGCTCCCTGCCCTCCTGCAGAACGGGTGCTGGCCCCCTCTGGCAGAAGAGTGCGCTGCGGGACGGAGGGCCGAAGGTCATCTCTGAGTTCTACACCCCAGAGCTCAGAGAATTTCTACAGCCTTGGGTGTCTGTAAAGGTGAGAGCCCATGTGCGTGTGTTACTCATACTTTCACATCTTTGCTTCTAATACTCTGATTTGTGTTAAAAGTATGAGTGTATCTTGATTCGTAGTCTTTTCATTCACACTTTCATTTATTTCACTCAATTTGTCTTCTTCTAGATGGATATGGTGTTTCCCACCAAGGCCATGCCTGGATCCTCCACCAACCTTTCCTCAACAGAAAGCATCTCTATGACCAAGCAATCTGTCCCTTCCTCCCAACAACCAGTCTCCTCCACCCAGGCAGCCCCCTCTTCGCTCCCTTCCACCCCAGGGACAGGGCACCTTCCAGTGGGCAGCCAGACTCTGTGTGACCTGATGGAGCTGGCTGATGAGGGAATGACCCTCACACAGTGGGGCTATTCTACCCCAGGAGCTGCCAGAGGTGAGAGCTACTCCTGGGAGAGCTGTTATATACAGGGAAACACACAGGGGGAAGAATGTGCACAAAACACAAAGACATTGACATGTAAAAGTGTAGGACTAATACAAGCATATCATAGTCTTCAGTCTGACTCCATTACCATGTGAATGCTATAGGTAGAAAAGTGTATCCGTGGATCTAGTCAAGGTAGCGAGCCTTGTATCACCACTCAGAATACTATAAGTTACATGTCCAAGATGACCCTTATTGAGTTATTCAGAGGCTCTGAGAGACAGCTAATATCTTGCGATCAATGTCCTAGCATTAAATGATTGATTTAACCTCAGCTCAGAGCTGCACAGTTAGAGGCCAAGCACATCTGCTGTGTGTAGTATGAATAACATTTACCATTAGACCATACATCTAATAACACGAGGAATGTTCCTCAGAAATATGACAACTGCCGTTCTTATCCATCTAAAAGTAATCTCATTTATTACACTTGTGCAATTAGAATACAATTATGAAATGCTATACATACCAGAAGTCTTCAATGTCAAAAGATACAAAATATGTAAAAGTCTAAATGTTTAAAAGACCCACTATGGTGTAACAGAACGCTACACCAGGAGATTGGTTTCCAATGACTCCGTGAACCAGGTTTCCACCCATCTTTTATTCTCCCCTGAGCTCCAGGTCTCAGAATCTCTCCTCGTCTAATTAACGTCACGGAGTTCGGCTAAAACAAAATTCATTCAAATAACTCAAACTCCAGAACCTCCCTTATCTGAATGATAAGAGCTCACATCTGGTCGCTCCCTCTATGAACAGAGAAGAATAACACAGTAACAATGAATCCATAGCACTTACAGTACAATGAAACATATCAACATTCACAACACTTTATGAACTCTTGAATCAATCCAAACACGACAATGTAATTCATTCATTTCAAGTTATCTGTCTTCACACCCCCGACGGTGTCCGTGCTCCCAGGGTTCTATGGGAACGTCCCGCCACGGATAAGGTGTGTTTGTCTTCTGCGTTCTGTCATATGGTCAGCCATAAATCGTGATGGAGTCCTCAGTCTGGGCCTCGGTGCCTGCGAGTCGCTAGACGCATCTTCATCGCTGGTCACGTTCTCACTCCCTGTTTTTCCACTCCAGACACAGGATGTATATACACGCTCACAGACATGCAGATTAACACACACACAGCATCCCTGAAAGTCAAACCTACTGTACCTCTAACGTTGTTAATCTTCCCTCGCGCCCTCAGACAAAGAGAACACTGCTACAGACTTCCACCTGAGTGGCTTTGTTCCTGAGAGCACAGACGAACCCCCTGACCTGTGTCTCAGTGGCTTCATCCCAGAGAGCAGTAGAAACACTGAAAGCCATCAGATGAGATCTCTTCCTCAAAGCAGAAATACCAACAGGAGCAGCCAGAAATCAGTAAGGGACCTTTTTTAGAAGTCTTCCACTCTATTGTATACATTTTAATAACTAGACCTTGATTAGCTGAGTGCAGTGTGTTAGAGTAGGGTTGGAGCAAAACGCTACACACACCCAGTAGCTCTCCAGAAAGAGGGTTGGCCACACCTGGGCTAATATAATCACCATCTCATCATAACTCTGTTGGACTCTTGTTGCCTGATCATTGCTCTGTGCTGGTAGCCATTGTCCGTCTCTGACCCATAGGTGGCGCTGTCCAGGCTGGCCTCAGACCTCACCAGTATGGTGAACAACCCCCAGTTCAGTGATGTCCAGCTACAGGTGGACAGTGGGGAGGTGTACTTCACCCATTCATTCATGCTGTATGCTCGCTGCCCCCTGCTGGTGCAGATGGTGAGTGGCACCTGTGGATTTTGCCTCGTTGTATTTGCTTGTATGGTTCTCCTTTGAAACCATTAATATTTACAGTTGAATTTCATTTGTTTTCTATCGCTCCTTCTCTCATTCCATCCCTCTCTCTCCCCCAGGTCCATGACAGTGGATTCTGGGTGCAGGAGGACGGCATGCCCTCAGCCCAAAGGGTGTTGTTGGGTGAGGTACCAGGCCAGGCGGTGTATACCCTGCTCCAGTACCTCTACACAGCCCACTGCCCCCTCACACACACCCTGCTGCCACACGTTCAGGAGCTGGCAGCCAGGTAAAGTCTGACTCAACACCTCCGCCTGGATGGCTGGTGTTTAAGTGATATGACTTAATCTTTGTAACAGAAAGTATTACAAAATTCTCAGGTAAAGGGTGAGTTAGAATGAACCAAAAAACATATTGTTCTTTATCCCCCTTCCCCTCTTGCTTTCTGTCTCTCTTTCTATAAAACTCCTTCTTTCTCTCTGTTTTCTCCTCATCAGGTTCAACCTGGAGGAGCTGCAGCAGCTGTGCCAGCTCTACCCAGCTCAGACAGACCTCCACAGAGGTGTAGAGGGACAGGGGGATCAGTGGGGAGACTACCCAGCCCAGGAGCACCAATCTGGGGGAGAGGAGGAGCACCAAGACCAGGTCTTCATGGAGCTCCTCCGCTCCATGTGGAATGAAGAAGAGGTTGAGGAAGATGAGGACAGAGGAGAGGAAGGAGGGATTGCGATGGAGGAGGAGGGGCGAGGGGATGGCGTGACGATAGAAGATGCAGAGACGAACGAAGAAAGGGTGAACGAAGAAGAGATGGAGGAGATATATGAGTTTGCTGCCACTCAGAGAAAGAGGGATGAAGGAAAAGAGAGCGAAAAGGAAGAATCAGAAGAGGAGGAGGAGGGAGGAGTGACATTTTTCACAGAGACAGAAGAAGAGCAGGAGGCTCCAATCCAAGCTCAGTCATTGGCTGAACACTCAGATACGGGTGAATTAACATGCATGATGTCCCCTCAAACAAAACCTCCCAGTTTAGAGGCAGACATGGCTATTGGTGACATCGACACAGACCAGGGGAATCCAAATAGGATAAAAGCTGATCTCAACAAATCAGAAGGTAGAGATCTAGAACGTTCTAGAACAGCCACCGTGGAGTCAGACAGAACAAAACAATTTGAATCAAACGTCACAAGCTCAAGAAGTGTTGGAGAGGTATCAACAACAAAAAGCCTCCACTCCAGTCCGATTGACTATCAAGAACTAAACGCTAGTCTAGACCGTAGCTACAGCCGCCTCTTCTCTGACTCTTGGGGGGTCTATGAGACGCAGGAGGAGCCCCACACCTCCCCACCAACACAACCATCCTGCCACTCCCAACCCCACAGGGCTATCCAGAAACCCTCCTGCTCCCAGCCCCCCAGGACCATGGTAGTGGAGGGTGCGAGACAGCCAGAACTCACCTCCCCACCCCCACCGTCCTCCTGCTCCCAGCCCACAAGGGTGAGGGTCGATGGGAGTACGAGACAGACAGCGATCCCTACCCTCCAGTACTCAGCCATTGAAATCATTGACCTCTCCATCAGTCCTCCTCTGGTCCCTGGTGTATCCGCCCTACCTGTTCCTGGTTTGTCCCCAGGGGAAGTGACTGACACCGGGGCACGAGTTAGGACGAAGGGAGTGGTGGGAAGAGGGAAGGTTCCTGTGTGTAAGGAGATACTCCAAGAGAAGGTACCGTCTAGTCCAGAGGACTTAAAGAGAGAGAGTTATGGTCCATATAGTATTTCTGTACCCGTCTCTCCTCCTCACAGTACCAAAGAAGAACCTGAGCTTATAGTTCTGTCTGACTCTAGTGAAGAGATGGAGGTAGGGGATCTAGGACCTACCAGCCCCTCTCCACCACCCCCTACTCGTCTCTCCCAGAACCACCAAGGCTACACCCGAATCACAACTCAATCCAACACAGAACCCAAGAAACCCACCTCGATAACCCAATCTGACACAGAACCTAAGAAATCCAGCTCGAAGGAGAAAGAGACTATTGGTGGTTTTGTGAGGGATCCTTCTGTCTCACCTTCCGATCAAGGCTTAGATCCAGATCCTCCAGGTTCTAACCCTGGTTCTGCTGGTTCTACTAGACTCATGGACTGTTCTGCAGAGATGTCTTGGCTCATCCCGGCCACTCCGCCCCTGCCGTCCAGGAGGACGAGCTCTACCCAGACCTTTAGTAGCATGCGTCGCACTCAGCTCTTTCCTAAGGCCAACTCTTCTTCCTCCTCTTCTGCAGCGTCAGTTTTCTCCTCTCCCACCCTCCCTTTCAGGCCTAGCCGCCAGACCTCACACCCACCCAGGGTTTCTACACATTCTGCCCAGACAGAGTCCTCTATTTCTAGGCAGAAATCAGACAGCAGAGGGCTTCGGCACTCCAGCTTGGGTCTCGACCATGACGACCTCTCTTCCCAGAAATACAACAGTGGTTTTGGATCCACAGTCCCCTCCAAGTCCCAACCAAAACGCTCCTGCCTACCCCGCCTGACCCCCTCTCTCTCCGTCATCCCCCCACCAGACCCCTCCACCAAGGGTACTCCTCTCCACAACGTCCCCCAGCCATACAGCTCCACTCCCCTTTATTCAGATCTACCCAAGCCCTCTGCTCCGTCTCTGGCCTCCCCTCTTCTGAGAGACGGGGAGGGGGACAACGGAACCAGGCAGAGAGGGAGGGGGCTGGGGATCTCTGGGAGCCCATGGAAGAGAGGGGGAGAGGGGTCTCTGGGCCTATCCCTCTCGGACCCACATAAGGACCCTCTTACCCAACCGAGAGAGAACAGCGGCTCCCCCGGACAACGCCGACCATCCAGTGAGTCTAAATACTTCCACAGCCCAGGAGATAGCGAGACGGGGGGAGAGAAAGAGAGGGGGGTGAGAGAGGAATCGGATGAGATTATGAAAATGGAGGAACTGGAAAGGAGTATAGTGAAAGAGGAAGAGCAGGAGGAAGAGATGGGAGAAGACATGGAGAGGTCCAGTAACAGCTTTCAGCAGAGCTTCCTCGGGATGGACGAGCCACCCATGGCCTTCGATGACTCCTGGGGCCTAAACGCAGGAGGAGGGGACACGGACGGAGAACGATCCCAGGCAGTGTGCTTCAGTCTGAGGCTACAGAGCAGCGGCGGTGGAGCTAGTCCTCCAAGACAGGGCCGGAGAGATGGAGAGATAACAGGAACATCCTCTACTTTTACCCCCTCTCCTCTTCCTAAAGCCTACTCCACCCCCTCTCCACCTCCACCCAACACCACTACACCCCAGGCCAACCCAGAGATCAACGCTAGCCTCCTGGACGCTGAGATCTGGGACGACTGGGGGCAGGAAGAGGATGAGGCTCTTCCTCTCTCGCAGAGGGTGAATCCTGTAGCTCTGGCTCAGAGAGTGGCCCAGCTCAAGACTCCAGGTAATACACTTTCAGCAGTTATACCCCCTTGTATAGAGGTTATAATGTTTAATCTAGCTAGCTCGGGTTCAAAGCCAGCTTCATTGCTTCCTACTGTTGAAATATTGAACAGTCTTCCATTGGTGTTATTCTGATCCAGAAATGCAATAAACATGTGAAACACATTCACTGTTTTGTCACATCTTATTTCTCTACCCACTGACCCCTCTCTCCACAGTGGCCCCCCGTAGGAAAGGCCAGCAGGGCCCCCTGGTCCCCATCACCCCCATGCCCAGCTACTCTGACATGGACACACCTGACCTCAAGAACAAGCTCAACAGGTCTGACTCCCCCAACACATCACCTCAGAACGGTCTCTGGTATCTCTGCCTTTTAGATTAGTTTTTCTATCAGTTATTTAATTCGTGGTCATTTCACTCCCCCATCACTACCACCATCTTAAGAGACCTAGCCTTATCTAGTTCCCAGTCCTTCTTCCTCCATTGATTGTTCTTTGATGATGAGATTACAGGAGCACAGTGAATGGCAGTTGTCAGTGTAGTCTGTCTATACCCCCCCCCCATCTCTTTTCTCTACATCCATCTCTTTCTGTTGCCATCCTGCTCTGTGTCCTCCCTCTAGATTCGGTGTGCGTCCCTTACCCAAGCGCCAGATGATCCTGAAGCTCAAGGAGATCCACCAGTACACCCACCAGGTCGTCAGCTCAGAGTCCGAGGACGAGGCACCTTCCCTGGGTCGCCCCAGAGCCGTCGGGCCGCCCCCACCCACCACCATGGAGCCCACCAGAAAGCCAGTGTCCTGTGCCCAGGCTGAGGGGTTTAAAGAGCCTGGTGGAAAAGCAGCACCTACTGTCTCCCTGGTGAAACTGCCTGGTGAGGAGGAGGACATGGAGCCTCTCTCTGCCTCTCAGGGATCCAATACGTCCTCCACAGCACCCAGTGAAGACTCTGAGAGGTTAGCACTGGGAGTGTGTGTTTAACAGCTGTTGTTCATGTATGTATTTGTCTAGAATACTTTGACTTCTAAATTCAAAGTCAAATGTAGTAACATTGACACTCCTCCATTCATCTCTGTTCTCCAGGTCTAATCCAGAGCAGTGCCTCTCTGATGACTCGGATAACGACAACATTACTGCCTCGCAGTCTGCCTCCAAGCTCCAGGACAAGCTCGTCACTGTCCGTCATTTCATCCAGTCAGACCCTGACCTCTACGGGCAGATCCTCCACTACCAGCCCCTGGTCCTGTCAGACCTCCAGGCCAGACTTAAGGCCGCAGGTATCCAGCTGGGGGCCGCCAAGCTACTAGACTACCTGGATTCCCAGTGCATTACGTTTACCACAGCCAAGCCTGGACTGAGGGGAGGAAGAAAGAGAAGAGGGAAGGGGGCGACCAGGGCTGGAGGGAGGGGAAGGAGAGGGAGAGGGGCAGCTAAAACGGCAGATTGAAGTTACCTTTGAGGGGATACAGTGGAGGCAAAAGTGGATTTTGAAAGGATTTGCGGGAAATAATTGAGTCTAAACTAAATCAGTGGCAAATAAGGCTGTAACGTGTTACTACCTTTGAGTTCTGGTTGAACTGTTTCCTGTTCATATTGGTTGGATGTTGGACTTCTAGAATTAAGTCATGTTTATGTTCTCTTCCTAGGGTCCTATCTTTACAGCATGTTATACTAGTCTGGACTAAGCCATTTTCACTGGGTTATTGTCCACAAGACAAAATAGTTAACATTCAAACCCCTGGATTACCCGGGAATAACTCCAACACAAAGGAAAATAGTGAAAAATATTTTACTGTTTTTCTCCAAAGACCAGCCAAGAAATAGACTTCATTCAATCTGAGCACAACTCATGTTGGGGCAGGGAGGTACTTGTTAAAAAGAAAACACAAGTGGAAGAAAAGTCACAAATACTCTTCATGAATTAGTTCTTCTGGTTGATTAGCCAATCAGGAACAGGCATTTTCCTTGGAGGTGGAGCGTTCAGTCTAAAAGTTAGTAGCTTCAGGACCATTCAGGGGTACAGCAATGTGTGCGTGTCACACACTCCCCTAGCACGGTGCAGATATCAGTATTCCTTTGAACCCAAAATACTGGGTACAAAATACAGGAAGCCCACTAAACTGTAGCTTCAGAACCAGAATGTCCTCTCTCCACCCCCCCAGCACCTCTTCTTCTGATCACAGCTTGGCCCATGTGGCTTCCACGCAAGTTAGCACCTCCTGTCACGACAGGTTAGCGATGTTGGCCAGGAAGCGCTGGGCCCACCACTCCTCCAGGTCTATAGGCACAAAGTCTGTAAGGAGACGGGGAATAGGTGCTAATGAGAGAACATTACTATTATGGTACATCTGTCTGGATCTCTCAAGTCTGCATGGAGAGAAGGAGAGGCAATAGTGTATGAAAAAGGAAACAGTATTGGTGAGATTTTTGCTAATTGAGATATTACATTTGTGCTTCAAAACGCGTCACTCGTTCTCTCTGTAACCTCAAACACTACAGTACTGTCCATCTACTGTTAAGTAACTGTCCAATGACCTACAGAGTGAACAGGACTAGGCAGGTTTTTGTGTGAAATCAGCAACCAGGAGGAGTGACAGTTTATCCAAGGTGAGAGACTGATAGTTGTTCAGAGACCAGAGAGTTAAACATTAAAAAGCTTGCCTTATGACCTCTCTATCTAGCTGCAGATAAGATGGTGCCAAGAATGACTTAGCCTGATGTGTTTCTTTAGACAGTACTGAGACAGACGTTTAGAGGGCTAGACAGAAATACACCAAAATAGAAGGTTAAGACCATGACAAAGTGGAGCATGAGTAGGCGTGCTGATCTAGGATCAGTTCGTCTTTCAGATCAAAATAAGATTGTTTGGACAGGGGACCTGATCCTAGACCAGCACTCTTACTCTGAGGCTTTATGAATACAGGTCCTGGGCATCACATAATTGGAAGTAGAGGTTGACTAGTGTACAGCCTCTCCCATATATCCCATTGTTGCACGTCTTCGGTAAAGCAAGATGGAGGCTGATTAAACAACAATGGCGGCTAGTGAATAAGGCCTATAGCTACTCACTCTTCGTTGTGGTACTGGGGGTCTTCTCTGCGTACTGCACGGGCCCCTGGCCACATACAGCAGCAGGCTCCACACGGCCTTCTCCATCTCCTGCCAGCTGCTGCTCCATTTCCTGCCATGCTGCAGAGAGAACACAGAGGCATTAGTACACACACTAACTGAAGATACACTTTACAGCCAATACCTTTTTCCATGTGTGTTATGCTGCAGTTCCTAGGTAGTTGTATCATACACACAGCCTATGACTACATAAAACCAACTGGACATGACGCGGGGAAATGTTTCGGGTGCTTTTTAAAAATCCATCTATTGTGATATTACAGTATCATGGGGTGCTGCAGCAGCCATCGCACCACAACTTCCCGCGGCTATGAAGCTGATGGTTGGTTGTTTTCCTCAGAAAATGCCCAATGGAAGTGTTTTTATTTTAAATAAACTATTCCTCTAGAGGTGTAACCTTGCTTGTGCTTCAAATGAAACAGCCAACTATGTGTCCTCGAGTGGACCAGGACAGAACTACAGTACATTTTATCAGCCACACTACTAATTGAGATAAGACTGGAGGTTGTGTGTTTCACTATGAGTTATAACACGCCCCTTACACTTCCAAATACACTGTTGACTGTATACATTTCTGTGAAAAGCATTCGAATGTTAATGTACAAAAATATACCAAGCTCACGGTCTTATAAGAAGTACAAAGGAGCTTTCACCTTACCCTACTTAGTGTTTTCATAGTTTAAATGACAACCGTGGTGACTGGACTTATTCATGCACTACAATGGAGTCAAAGGCTTTCTGTAAATGAGGAGAGCTGTGCTCTGTAAGAGGTTTTATAAAAACAAACGGGATATGCCCAGAACTTCCTTCTGACCATTATCATTGAGCAGTGTTCCAAGAACAACAGAACAGGTTGTTCTCTAAGGTTTGAGGATCTTTCAACTATAATACCCAAATTGTGTCAAAGAATTCCTCGACTTTTGCACTTGATTCATCATTTAAACTCGGTGGGTTCCATTCTCCTCCCAGTTTGCTTTCGAGTGTAGGTTTAGACTCCACGTAGTTCTCTCCCTCTTCTATACATCATCTCTGTTCTATATATTCACACCCCCTGTTTGCTTTAGTGTCTATTCTCCTCATGCATCGGGTAGTCTAGTCCTTGAATGCAGTGATTCTCTCCCAGATCAACATTACTGGTGGTGTGGATAGTGGCAGTGTGTCAGATGTAGCCTTGAGTTAACACTGAGTCAGTGCTGCTGGTCAACATGTCTGTCAGCTATAATGGCCTTCCATTCAACTGATGTACACTGGAATGTGTGTGCATAAAATGATTTACTATAGGCTCAATAATAACCTTCAAATTGCATATTTGAGAGTACAATACTCCTTATACCATGTGAGTGAGTGTCCATGGCTCTATGCATGAGAAAAATGGGTAATGTCTCATCTGTCCAGTAGTCAATGTGTCTCACCTTCGTACACAAATCGGACATTCTCTTCATGGGCCGGGGTGAAGCCTTCAGATGTGGTGTCTTCCTTCTGTGAGGCTGCAGTGTGGTATCTCTTCCCGTTCAGGCGATTAAACACTATCTTAGGGGTTGGAGAGCTAGACAGATAGAAGATGACGGTAAATGAGTAACTGTGTGTGAAATCGTATTGCGTTACGCCTCTGGAAAGCTGGTCTTGCTTCAAAAATGTATATGCTGGGCACTAGATTATACTTTTATCATAAAACCCAAAAGGAACTATATTTTTTATTGAATAAAACTATAGTCCATCCAGGATGGATGTTTTTTCTTTGGCATCACCTTCCATTAAAATGATACATACATTCTCACATCATACCTATTTAAACCAGTCAGTCCATACTGCATGCACTGAAAACAGAGGACATTGATACATTCCCAAATGCACTAGATAGATAAGTGCATATACTCATGCAAAGTAAATTGTATATCTAGCCTAGAGGTTCAGTGGCTATGTCTAGAACAGGTCTCCAACCCGGTTCCTGGAGAGCTACTCTCCTTTAGGTTTTTGCTCCAACCTTAATCTAGCGCAGCTGATTCTAATAATTAGCTGGTTGATAAACTGAATCAGGTTAGTTACAACGGGGGTTGGAGTGACAACATACAGGAGGGTTTCTCTCCAGGAACATGGTTGAAGAGCCCTGGTCTAGAATATTAAGGAATTCTATTTTCCCACATCGCATGTCATGCCCACTCGGCTACCATAGAAATGTAAGGATTGGTGGGATTCCTCTGAACCTACTTCCTTACACAGATGTCGCTACGGAGACAACAGCAGACGGGTTATAAAAGTCTGGAGTGATTCCCAGGAAACGATTGAATGACTGTGCTATTATGTAACACACGTGCATTAAACTACATTGTATGAATGTATTTGATCCTGTATTGAAAATATACCAACGTATGTAGCCAATGACAGGGAAAAAGCTTGCTTACTCAACCAAATGCACCATTGCTAAACTTGTGTGCCCTTGCAGAGCGCGCGAGGCATATTTCACTTTGAACGCACGCTACGTTCTCAGGGTACGTTGTTCATAGTTCTACACTGGCTACAATGTAACTACTGACAAAACTCCCCAGTCTCCAATGGCTGTTCAAAAATGTTAATGTTTCTCTACTGCGTTTAAACAGTAAACAAATGGCCAAAGTTAGCACGCGCGGCTAGCCAGCAAGCCTGTCAGCTAACCTCGCAAGGTCAGACCGTTTCCAAACAATGTAGAAAACGTTGCAATAACACTTCAACGATACAATAATTTATCGGTGTATCGACACTATATTGCAGTAACCATACAGGATTACGAACGTTCTAAAATTAATTTCCGTGAATCGTGACGTACTACAAAAATGATAGTGGAATCAACGTTACATGATTATGTTTATTCCACTATACGCCACACACGTACCATGGATTCTTCAGCTGACTGGTTTGCTCGCGCTTCTAGATATTATGATAAATGCAATATGGCAACTTACTTTGAGGATAACCAGGGGGTCGGTTTGAGCTTCAAGTCGTTGGTTTTATTCTCAATTTGCTGCGTGGGACCTGAAATGGAAAGAGAATAGCAAGATTGCACTGATCACAACATGCATGCTTGTCATTAAAATATGCTTTTAAATCCGACAGATCTAATCGAGGGCCTAGGTTCAATTAAACACAGTTCCGTGCTCATTATATAGGTTTTGAAAAGTGCACTACTGCTTTATTGACATGATTCGAATGCTACTATCGATAATAACAATATAGGCAATACATAATTGGATTGAAGAGAAACCATAATTACATAACGGATGCTCACCTGTCCTGCGCTGTGTAACAAGTTTACTGGGACCTCTAGTAATAGTGTACATCATGTGAAAGCCGAGAACTTCAGTTTTGCGAATGAAAAATAAGTGGGTTATCTTCAACAAGTCGAGAGTGGTAGCCTACAATGTGTCGACTCCAAATACCGTGGTGGTCTTTAAATCGATCCCCTTGAGCAATCCCCTTTTTGGTCGAGTTCTCTTGACGCAGCCACGTTGGGAAAATTATAGCGCCTGTGTTTCCAAGTCAGCTGCTCAGTGCTACGTAGCCTACGTCTCCGGTTCGGTTAAGAGATCTCGGTACTGCTACTGCAATGTGTTCCTTGTCCTGTGCTGTGATCGACGCCGCTACGAATAAGCATATGTTTGGTTAAAGAGCCAGTCTGCTAGTGCTTCAAGGGTATAGCCAATAGGTCAACCAAGGTGATTCAATACGGATATGGAATTCAAATGTATGTTGGAGAAGAAACTCCTACCCTTCCGATCACTGTTTTTGAATAGAAAATACAGTTAGTTATATTGATTAAATTCCCATTTGTGAGAGGCAACCCTATCCTACAGTACGCGTACAAACAGTGACACCGCACACATGATTTCATCATAACAGTCATGGGCACCCCGGTCATGTCACTACACACCCCCAACCGTCGCGGTTTTCGAGGAGGAGCGCCCTTCAGAACGCACTACTGCTGACCCGTAATCCGAGCACGTGGAGATTTGAAGACTATTCACGATGATCGGGTTTAAAATTTGGAATGAAAATTGGGAAGTTAAATCAGAGATTGCTGAAGTCCGTTTTTTTACCAGCACAAATGTTCTCTGATTTAACACGAGTCATTATGCAAACACAGCCTTAGGCTTTTTAGTATAGGGAGCCTAAGGCTCCCGAGTGGCGCAATCTAAGGCACTGCATCTCAGTGCAAGAGACGTCACTACAGTCCCTGGTTTGATTCCAGTCTGTATCACATCTTGCTGTGGTTTGGAGTCCCATAGGGTGGCACACAGTTGGCCCAGCATTGGCTGGGGTAGGCCATCATTGTAAATAAGAATTAGCTCTTAACTGACTTGCATAGTTCAATTAATAATATATATATTTGCATAAGGCATGCATTTTGGTTGTTGTGGAAGAGCCTAGTATGTATGTTCAACATACATACTGGGAGTCAGAACATATGTAAGACGGGCAAGACATGTTTGGTAACGGAAGCTCGCTGGTGACGAGAGGAGGCTCAGACAGGCTTAACCAAGGTAATACTAGTCTACCTAGGCTTCACCCTGCCCCCTACACTCAGACACATCTAGTCTATATAGGTCAATGTATGGGACTAACCCTAATCCTGCCTCCTATCATCAAGGACCTCAGCCACCCGAGCCAGGGCCTGTTCACCCCCCTACCTTCGAGAAGACAGAGACACTACAGGCGCGTCAAAGCTGTGACCGAGAGATTGAAACCACTAGCCGGCCTCCGCCCAGTACCCTGCCCTGAACTTTACTCACTGTTACTAGCCGGGCTCCCACCAGGTAATAAACCTTGCACCTTAGAGACTGCTGACCAATGTCCAGTCATTGAACACTGGTAGTAGCCTCGGCTTCAGACTTTGCTTATGTTGTTTTAAGAGGTGAGGGGAAAGCCTGTGGCAGAGGGTTGAAACCATATCGTAGACACTGCATAAGGACATAGAGAGAGAGAGAGAAGCTGAACAAATCTACTTTATCCATACTTGTTTATTTTTCCATTCCTATAAGATTATTTCACTCAAGTTAATGCATCTTATTAGGTTAGTATTTCATTGGAAGCTGGTTGGATGCCCACAGACTTTTCCTTATTCCAGTTAGACTATCCCTTCAGAAAAGCACATTATTGCACTGTGTGAGAATGAAGTGTTCATATTTACACATCCTTGACAATGGGAATGGTCATGGATTCAAAATATGACATATGTATGAGCTGTGGTCCCGTGTGGCTCAGTTGGTAGAGCATGGTGGCTTGCAACACCAGGGTTTGTGGGTTCAATTCCCACGGGGGACCATTATGAAAATGTATGCACTCACTAGTGTAAATCTCTCTAGATAAATGACTAAAATGTAACTGTGCAGTAGGTACACTCCTGAGTTGGTTATCACAGTACATAGGTGAACCTGGAGACATGTTGTTCACTAAATGAAGTCGCCCTGTAAGTTGAAGGCTCTGTACTGGACTGAATATTTGTATCATGTGTCTCGGACATACAATACACAGTAAGATAAGTAACACAGGGTTAAAGCCGTATGTGTCCAATATGGGATTTTAACTCGCTTCAGTGTGTGTGCATTTTGTGCAGGTGTCTGTTCAGTAGTGAGGATCACAGTTCTCCAGTAGGCTGTCAGTGATGTAGTTGACGTTGAGTATCTCCTGGTAGTATTGTTTCTCCTCAGCTGTGTTGACTGTCCAGCCCACCACCTCAACCCCTCTCTGAGCCCAGTACTGGACATAGTCCCTGGGGATGGAAGAGAGAAGAGAAAGTCAATAAGGAATCAATGGCCAATCAAATCAATACATGTGATGTGAAATGAGATGTGTAATAAAGGGAGACTTAGTGATTTTAGCCCTTTATCTACTTCCCCAGAGTCAGATGACCTCGTGCAATGGAGGCTGCTGAGGGGAGGACGGCAACATCATAATGGCTGGCACTGAGCGAATGTAATGACATCAAACACATGGAAACAACGGGTTTGATGTTGTTGATACCTTTCCACTCCAGCTATTACCACGTGCCCATCCTCCACAATTACGGTGCCGCCACCAACCCCAAAATGAACATGGATACCATTGTTGTCTCTGTGTCCAGTATGAAGGAAGTTAGAGCTAGTTTCGTGAGCCAATGCTAACTAGCGTTAGCGCAATGACTGGGAGTCTATGGGTATCTGCTAAAATCCCAAAGTATCCCTATAACAGTGGTTATTGAGGGTGTGTACACTTCAAACAGCTAACGATGTGGGTAACCGTTGTGGCGTGTAGTAACAACAAAGCAACAGTACATAAGGGCTAGAGCAGCAAATATTTTGTTTCATCAGAAGATACTTTGCTCCTTCAAGCAGAATCATGTCATTATATAGGTCTAAAGTAGTGCACTATATAGGGAATGTACATAACCCCCTCAGGAGGTTGAAACTATTACAGCTGCACCATCTTGACTTGTTGCATCACTGCTTGGTATGGCAACTGCACCGCCCTCAATCGCATGGCGCTACAGAGGTTGGTATGGACAGCCCAGTACATCACTGGGGCCGAGCGCCCTGCCATCCAGGACCTCTATATCTGGCAATGTGAAAGGAAGGCAATTATCTTCGTCAATTATCTTGAAAAATAACGTATACTTTAAAAACAGGAAGTCAACTAATCCTCTGTCGTTAACACAATGGAAAGGTCACATGCTTTATTATCCAAATGTTGAAAGTAGGTGAGGTGACAGAGAGAAACAAAATGGTGCAGTTTGAGGTCATGTGGCGGAGAGCGATGCGGGCGCTGGAGATGGGTGTGTGAGCAAGTGGGTCTGGGCAGGTGTGATGTTGTTGTTGTTGTTGTCATTTGTGTGTGTGTGTGTTTTATATTGTAAAAAATAATGTACAAAAAAAATAAAGACCCAGAAAATCATTAAAGACTCCAGCTATCCAAGCCATAGACTGTTCTCTCTTCTTCCACACGGCAAGTTGTACCGGTGTATCAAGTCTGACACCAAGAGGCACCTGAACAGCTTCTATCCCCAAGCCATAACACTGCTGAACAGCTTCTATCCCCAATCCATAACACTGCTGAACAGCTTCTATCCCCAAGCCATAACACTGCTAAGTAGCTAAACAAATGGCAACACAGACAATCTGAGTTGACTCCTGAATGTTTATATTTTTTTGCACTGTCTTTATACACACTCACAGGACTCTACTCACTCACACTCCAACACACACACTCCATTTGCTCACACACACTTATTTTGACTTCACACACACATACATCATATACTCTGCTGCTACTGTTTATCATATATCCTGATACCTAGTCACCTTACCCCTATGCATATCTACCTCTATAGATCCAGTATCCCTGCACATTGTAAATACGGTATTGGAACTAACCATATATACAGTTGAGGTCGGAAGTTTACATACACTTAGGTTGGAGTCATTAAAATGTGTTTTTCAACCACTCCACACATTTCTTGTGAACAAACTATAGTTTTGGCAAGTCGGTTTGGACATCTACTTTCTGTATGATAAGTAATTTTTCCAACAATTGTTTACAGACCGATTATTTCACTTAATCACAATTCCAGTGGGTCAGAAGTTTACATACACTAAGTTGACTGTGCCTTTAAACAGCTTGGAAAATTCAAGAAAATTATGTCATGGCTTTAGAAGCTTCTGATAGGCTAATTGACATCATTTGAGTCAATTAGAGGTGTACCTATGAATGTATTTCAAGGCCTACCTTCAAACTCAGTGCCTCTTTGATTGATATCATGGGAAAATCAAAATAAATCAGCCAGACCCCAGAAAATAATTGTAGACCTCCACAAGTCTGCTTCATCCTTGGGAGCAATTTCCAAACGCCTGAAGGTACCACGTTCATCTGTACAAACAATAGTACGCAAGTATAAACACCATGGGACCACGCAGCCGTCATACCGCTCAGAAAGGAGACTCGTTCGGTCTCCTAGAGATGAACGAACTTTGATGCGAAAAGTGCAAATCAATCCCAGAACAACAGCAAAGGACGTTGTGAAGTTGCTGGAGGAAACAGGTACAAAAGTATCTATATCCACAGTAAAACTAGTCCTATATCGACAAAACCTGAAAGGCCGCTCAGCAAGGTAGAAGCCACTGCTCCAAAACTGACATGAAAAGCCAGACTACGGTTTGCAACTGCACATGGGGACAAAGATCGTACTTTTTGGAGAAAAGTCCTCTGGTCTGATGAAACAAAAATAGAACTGTTTGGCCATAATGACCATCATTATGTTTGAGGTAAAAAGGGGGAGGCTTGCAAGCCGAAGAACACCATCCCAACTGTGAAGCACGGGGGTGGCAGCATCATGTTGTAGGAGTGCTTTGCTGCAGGAGGGACTGGTGCACTTCACAAAATAGATGGCATCATGAGGGAGGAAAATTATGTGGATATATTGAAGCAACATCTCAAGACATCAGTCAGGAAGTTAAAGCTTAGTCGCAAATGGGTCTTCCAAATGGACAATGACCCCAAGCATACTTCCAAAGTTGTGGCAAAATGGCTTAAAGACAACAAAGTCAAGGTATTGGAGTGGCCATCACAAAGCCCTGACCTAAATCCTATAGAAAATTTGTGGGCAGAACTGAAAAAGTGTGGGCGAGCAAGGAGGCCTACAAACCTGACTCAGGTTACACCAGCTCTGTCAGGAGGAATGGGACAAAATTCACCCAACTTATTGTGGGAAGCTTATGGAAGGCTACCCAAAATGTTTGACCCAAGTTAAACAATTTAATGGCAATGCTACCAAATACTAATTAAGTGTATGTAAACTTCTGACCCACTGGAAATGTGATGAAATAAAATCTGAAATAAATCATTCTCTCTACAATTATTCTGACATTTCACATTCTTAAAATAAAGTGGTGATCCTAACTGACCTAAGACAGGGAATTTTTACTAGGATTAAATGTCTGGAATTGTGAAAAACTGACTTTATAAATGTATTTGGCTAAGGTGTATGTAAACTCCCGACTTCAACTGTAGCTCACTTACGTTCGTTCTCGTGATCTTCTTACTTCCATTTCTTGTGTGTTTTTGTTCTACCTTCATGTATTTTATAGTACTACATTGATATTGATAACTGCATTGTTGGGATAACAGCTTTTCACTGTCCTTCTGCACGTGACATTAAAACTTGAAATGTAGTGCAGGATATAGGGAATAGGGAGCCATTTTGGACTCTAAATAGACAGCGGTGACTCACAGTGATATGAAGTTCTTCTGCACCAGGAAGGCAGAGACGCCACAGAGGTTCCAGAGCAGGTGGTGGTGGGCCCAGTCCAGTATCACGTCTAGCACCTGCATACAGTGGTGTTTCCATAGCGACGAGAAGCGCGGCGTGCCGTCACCCAACCGACTAAGGCTCCATGGCCGGTGGGTCAGCGCCGTCACCACTTCCGGGTCAGCCTGACGCATCTGGGATCAGGGGTTAGAGGGCAATGGAGAGAAAGAGGGAAGGGATTTTACTACGAGTTTATCAGGTCAAATCTTTCAAATGTCTATCTGTAATCTAATTTTCTTCCCATAGTGAAGCTGAAATTAAAATGCTGCCATATCATGGAAACTTAAATCAATAGTTAGTCCTCTCATACAGAGACATAGACACATCTAACCCAGCACCCATATAGACAGACAGCCCACTACTATCCTCTTGTCAACCCAACAGCCCACAGTTACCCTGTAAATGACTTTGGGCTCAAAGGAACAGACGATGCTGGTGTTGTAAAGCACAGGGTGTTTCTGATACATCTCCTTTAGGGCTGCCGCTGCCTGGGAGAGGAGGAGAGAAGAACAGAACATGAAAAGGTCATTAATACACGTTCTGTTTGTTTGTAGAGTCTGTGTATATTTGTGTATGTGTACCTCTCAGACCCACTGGTGAGCCAGTAACTGTTGGGGGGTCAGTTAGATCAGTGGTTCCCAAACTGTGGGGCGTGCAAAGGGGTCGGCAGAGGGGGTGCAGAGCCCCCCCCCCAAAAAAGGATCTCAGTTGAGCCTTAAACTTACTCTTGAATGTTGTAATAGTAGAATGCACAAGGTGTAATTTTGAAAATTGGGTAGTGCATCATCAGTTCCTCTTATCATGTTAGTCATTGCAGACCTTAGAAAGATAGTTGTAACTTGTCAGAATTCTCTTATTGTATGAGTCACTCAGATATGACATGAACACACAATGTGTAGAATTGTTGGAAATTAGCATTAAAACAGCAAAAGATGTTCCCCCAATGATGGAAGAGGGGCCGGCCGGAGTGGAAAAGTTTGGGAACCGTCGAGTTAGATGACTGCTCTCAATTCTCAGTTTCTTGAACTGAAGTGGGCCACTGACTAAAACCACAGGCTTTCAACAGGCCTAGCTGGTCCATGACTGATCTAAAAGTGTTAAACAGCAAACAAGAGAATTATCAAGCTTAGGCTTAAGAAGAAGACAAAGAAGTACTCAGTAGTGAGAAACTGTGTATAGTCATAAAAATCTTTATCTGAGGCTTCTGATTGGCTGTACCTCATCTGGGTGACCTTTGACATCAAAGTAGATGGTGAGCTGCAGTTTGATGCATTCCTCCACAGCCTCCTGCAGAGTGGGGACGTTCTCTCCCTGGAACTTGTCACTGTAGGAACCACATAACATATACCGTGCCATCATTGGTCCTGTCCCAGCTAACTAATAAGCACAGAACACAATTTAAACCATGATAATTTATTCATTTGAATATGTGTTTTAGTGTTGGGAACAAAAACATGCAGACACTGCCACCTCCAGGACCGGAGCGGTCCTACAGTATCACTCCACCTCTCTTCCTACTCACCGGAGTCGGTGCTTAGCGGCAGCGTCCAGTTTACACAGCCCAGAGAAGCTTAGCTGTGTGAGGGGTCCCGACCCGTTGGTGGTTCGGTCTACAGTCTCATCGTGCATCAGAATAGGGACTCCATCTGATGTGAACTCCAAGTCCAGCTCTACGCCGGTCGCCCCGTTCTTATGTGCCTAGAGATGCAGAGAGAGAGAGAGAGGGAGATGAGACCAGGAAGGTTTGCCATAATCATCTGGAGGCTATGTAAGGGGAGAGAGAGCGAGAGAGAATGTTGTGGCTTTCAAGAACCACGAATCCTTGTTGAACAAATACTTCTCTCCTCGACTTCCTGACTCACCTCCCGGATGGCAGCCATGGTATTCTCCGGCGCATCATGCCCTCCACCCCGGTGAGCGACTAAGGACACCCCACCCGAAGCAGCGTTCTTAGCGGGCCGAAGCACCTGTCTCGCCTGGCTGGTCGGGACTTGGGGAAAACGGAACATGATCAGAAAGGCATAGAGGCAGGCGGTGAGGGCGGTGGACCATATCGGGCTCCGTGTTCCGAGGAGAACGAACGCGAACACCACAGAGAATAGGGCGATTTCGTCTCCGAGTTGAAGCATTTTTGCGCCGAGTCCATACGGTCACTGACTCACACTTCTGCTATGCTGTTGGACAGACAACAGTGCATTAACACTGTCATAAAGTTAACATTTCTTAATAGGCCAACGAAGCTTGGAAAGACGTCTCAATATTGTTCAAGTTGGCTGCAAACAGCGACACTTCTTTGGTAGATCGGGACTCCACCGAAGATAGTCTTGACATTCCTTCTTCAATCTATGCAGAAGCAAGACACAAAATAATTCAGTGGCAACATTTGAAATCGTTAGCGTAGTTTCACAACATCCTATTCACATGCTCAAACAGCGACATTGTTGCCTCATAACTGTCATATTTGACTTCCCACTTTCCGTTTTAATAAGTTTGTGGAACCTAAAGTTTAAAATAAAATGTAAAAGACTTGCGCAATAAATATTATGCTTTTAAAAAATTATTATTGTTCACATTTATTAATATTAGAGATAAAAGTTATTGCACAAATACTTTATTTTGACCATATGTCGCTCTGCCCACAAGAGGGCGGAATTGCTCTTGGAACATTGCGTAAATTACTTCCTGTGCCAAAGTGCAAGGTCTGACCTAGCCATCTGGCTAACAGCGTGAATGATACCTTCCTGAGATGTTTTCTCACATATTTTGCAAGATAGAAGCCAGCTAACATGGTTGGTAAATTAGTTATTTCTTATTGTCGCTTGACTCAATATTAGACTGTCAGTTGTATAGCCACTAATATAGAATAACACATAATACCGTTAGAATAAATTGGATGAATGAGGATGCAGCAAATAATCGGTTCTCTGTTGTATGGCTTCTTGCTCTCTAAACAGTTAGTAGTTTTAAACAAAAACGAAGTATTTTTGTATTTCTCATGTCTCCATCTGTTGCCCTCTACCCGACCCTCTCTCTGTCTCTATCCCACAGCATAGGTCTACAACACTCTTCCCTCGGCTGTCCTACCATGTGCTGGCCCACTGCAGAGGATACTGTGTGTTGAGAGGCAGCTCAAGGTCGCTAATATGTGGCCCACAACCCCATGTAGTCACCCGACTGGACCCAAGATGGACGCCTAGTATCCAACACAGCTACCCAGTACCCCCATCCCCCCACGTCACTGCTCTCACCAAATACTCTGACTTATCCACCCCAAAATACAACCTCATCTACTCCTTACCTCACATCAAACTCCTGAGAGCGGTCTCCAGACTCAAACTGATCCAAACCGGAATCACTATGCTCTTACTCCCACCCGTATACTACATGTATTTCCAAGGAGATGCTTCGTACCTACTGGTTAGCTACAGCACGGGGATAGCGGCGTTCGCCGCCGTCATGCTCTTCTCGGCTAGTCACTACCTGAGACGCGTCGTCGGGATGATGTACCTGGATGAGTCCCAGACGACACTGAAAGTGTCTCACCTGACGTTCTGGGGACGCAGGAAGGACGTGTATCTGCCCGTGACGGACGTTATGACTCTGGGGGACACCGGGGACTCCATAGGGGAGACTATATTGAGGTTGAAGAGATATAGTAGTTCTGAGACGCTGTACTTCTCCACTAGACTGGGACGTGTGGTGGATAGGCAGGCCTTTGAGAAAGTGTTTGGGACTTAGATTTGATGTTTTTATAGGGCTTTTCAGAGCCAAACCAGGCTGTACTGAGCCAAACCAGGCTGTACTGAGCCAAACCAGGCTGTACTGAGCCGAACAGAGCCCAGCCAAGCATCCACTATAGTTCCTGGAACTGTGCTGAAAAGATCTGAGCCAGCAGTTAGGTCTGGGTTGACACAGTGGTGTGAAAAGGGTATTTTATGTTGTGAGCATTTAAAATGTTGTATATTTAGCAGCTAAAGAGATGCCTACCTACATATACTGCAGTCTGTTCTGTCCCATTTCTTGACTACTGTGTGTGACCAAAAGAAACAGTGACATTTTGTGTTGGACAGCTGCTCAGACTCACAGCCTTCAATAAATACACCCTGATCATTTAAGCAACAAATATTTGACGGGTTTATTTTAAGGTACAGTACACAAAAC